>NC_056742.1:72333631-72556131 GCF_019279795.1 Protopterus annectens
TCCTTTCGAAGAGGGCCAAGGAGGCGCTCTCTGCTTGATATGTAGTCTATTACAGAGTATGGGGAGTCTCTGGGTCAGGAGCCTATCCCTCCAGCATGTTTTGTTCATTGCGATGACAAGGTTTAGATCCCTGGAGTGTGTGGCTCTGACGGATTGGGATTTCTTTAAGTGGAGCATATCCAACAGCTCAGGGTTTGTCATGACCTTGTATGTTAAGCAGAGATCGGCTCTGAGTAGACGTTATGCCACAGAGTATAGCCGGAGTTTTTTTAGATGGTCAGCATAGGGCATCTGCTTTAGGCCTGTGATTCTTTTAGTGAGGTATTTCGGCGGCCTTTCCAGCTCTTGCAGATGTCTTGTGAGGTACATACCAAATGGGGTGCTGTACTCTATAATGGGTCTAATGAGGGATGTGTACAGTGGGACAATGACCTCCTTTTTCCTAGATGAAAAGCCCTTAGTGATGAGGTGTGCCACATAGAAGGATTTCCTGACTGTTGTGGCGACGTGGTTATCGAAGGTGAGACCAATGTCCACCTGTGTCCCTAAGTCTCTCATCACACTTTCGGTGTTTCGTGTATTGCCACTCATCTACCTGGATAGCTGTGTTATTTTGCTGACAATTCCCTACACAGTAGATTAATACAGTACTGATTTACCTCTTTGTAGTACCTGACTATAAAGGAGTACAGATGGCACAAAAGATGTAACAAATAACAGTACGTACCAACTGTTGCAAATCAGCTGGCATGACAGAGTAAATTCTAATACCTTTTCTGTTGTCAAATTTATAACAGGAAACACAGTGTTAAATTGCAGTAAAACAGAAACCCTGCAGTCTCAAAGGTAAACTGCACTACTCTCAAATATGGTTGGAACTAATTCTTATCAAGTTTTTCAGTGAACCTCGACTGCCTGCTCTATTTGTTTCTATTTCAACTTAGGGTGCCACCTTTTCAAATGCCCAAAGTGGAACCTTTTTTGTAGAAACATCAGATTTTGCACTACAAAACATACCTACGGCCAGTGCAAAGTACAGAACTTCACATTTTTTTTGACAAAAAGCTTCTTCTTGTAGCATTTTGACTTAATTATGCTATTTCATGCAACTGTTTTATGCAACTATTAAAGAAAACTTATGAAATATTTTTTGCACTAAAATCTCAGGACATTTGCCATTTGTTTAGTTTTTTTTTTCACAGGACACAATTGCCCAAAGAGGGCCAGGTGGTAACCCTATTTTAACTTCCCCAGTTTGCTTCATACTATACAAAAAAGATTTCAGTGGTATATTAAAGAAGGATTACCAATAGCCATTCCTGGCTGCAGAACTATAAATACACAGAGCCACAAGAGGGCAGTAGATATCAGATAAACACTAAAGAGTGAATCAATGGTCATGCACTGCAGCTGGCATACAGCACACTTTTCACAAAGCATGTTATCTCTTAATGTAACTTGTAGCTTCATAGGACAATACTAGGCTATTTGCCCTGGAGGGCCTTATAAGCCTAGTCAAGAATTTTGTCCATGTCCCCACAAAGTCAGCACCTGTTTCCCCTGTCCAGCAGGGACACAGGTGTGATCCCAAAGGTGTAGTTTCTATTTCCCATCCAGTCGTCCTAGTTCCTCTTAAAGACTGTCATTGAGGTACTCTGCTTGACATGGAGAGGGAGTCTATTCCACAGATGCGGGAGTCTTTGGGACAAAAATCCTTCCCACCAACAAGTTCTATTAATTTCACAGACCAGGTTGAGGCCTTGCATGTGAGCTGGAGTTTGACTTATGGATATGCAGCAACTCTATCAAGGCCGAGTCTGAGATGGCCTTGTATACCAGACACAGATTACTTGCCAACCAACACAGAAAACTTAAAATCTAGTTAATACTATCACAACTTAATATGCCACATACAGAATTATTAGATTTTGTTTATACTTTTTTTTTTTATGCGACTATACAGAATTCTTATCAGGCTACACAGGTATTTGGATCTAAAACTATAAACAGCATGTCTGATATAAAAATATATTCATAAAGTTCATTTTGCAATGCCAAAGAAAGGACAAATGTGTACCTACTTCCATCTACTGTTCACAACTGTAAGTGCTCATTTTCAACAGATGACTAGAAAAGACAAATGTCATCTAATAATGATGACATTGTAAGAATTCAGCTATAATCCTAAACAGTCTTTCAATGGGACCAATTCTTCATCTGTATATTCATCAGGGGCAGCTCGTGCTATTGGACTGCAGGACTGCAACCACCCCCAGCTGTAAAATGACAGTGAGTCCCAGAGGAAGGGATTTTGAAGCGTGTGTGTGTGTGTGTGTGTGTGTGTGTGTGTGTGTGTGTGTGTCTATAAAATGCCCCAGTTAAACATACCTGTACCTGACGGCTAGGGAGAAACTCAGGCCGAAACCCTGTACCTTGGGTGCAGGTGGCAAGAGC
The DNA here is from genome assembly GCF_019279795.1 of Protopterus annectens. NCBI lineage: Eukaryota > Metazoa > Chordata > Ceratodontiformes > Protopteridae > Protopterus > Protopterus annectens. The sequence goes on from NC_056742.1 coordinate 72,336,086, forward strand.
CTGAATTCCCTACACACCACCCCTTGTGAAAAAACTATTCAGATTTTTGCCCCATATGTTTGTTCTGTTCTGCTCCTCATAAAATATGTGGTTTTCTGGATTTTGAATTCAATAAATAATGACAGGCATTTGAATTTCAGACTTCATGTTCTTCAGAAAGTACATGGTAACACAAAACCTTTTATTCTAGCAATTTTCCAAGTTTATAAGATCAATATTTGAAATGTCTCCCTATTTTTGGGGCTGTACTCCCCCATTACTGGCTTTGTCCAAGTTTATTGTGCTAAGAGGTTGAGAGCTATGGTGAGAAGTGAATTCACTGAATATGTTTGGGGGCTGTATATAGAAGTTATGTCCTTACCATAACGTTCCATGTGGAGTGTTCATCTCGCCTTTGTTCTTACACATGGGTTCGGAGCCGATCCTCGGCTCCGTGTCGGCCGCTTGCAAGCTCTGCATCGAGAAGAAGCTCGAGACAACCTAATACCCACAATCCCCCTCTGCCTTTACCTCAGATCTAGTTTGCAAGCAAACCAGTAGTCAGAGAGAGCACACTCATGCTTACATCACATATGCACAGAACTAAGAGTCTATATATATATATATATATATATACACATATACACATATATATATACATGTCAACTATATACACAACAACTGCAATGCAGAAGCAGAATGCCCCAGGCCAGGCACCAAAACTGAACGTTCTTCCTAAGGGCGGGAGGGTGGGAATGTAAGAACAAAGGCGAGATGAACACTCCACATGGAACGTTATGGTAAGGACATAACTTCTATATGTGATAGTGTTCAATCTCGCCGCTTGTTCTTACACATGGGTAGCGCCCCTAGCTCCTTGTTCCTGAGGAACTCACGGAAGGATGTTCTTGAGCACAGTGGAACCAAAGGTTGCCCTGTCCCTAGAAACCTTGTCTACCTTATAATGAGAAATGAATGTATGTGGCTTAGACCAAGTAGCAGCCGCACAAATAGCGCCTAGTGGTAGGCGGGCTGCATGAGCCAGGGATGTAGACACTGACCTTGTGGAATGTCCTTTGGGTTTGTGCAAAAGAGTTTGATTTGAAGAATCATAGACATAGATGATACAATCAGTTAACCACTTAGAAAGAGTTCTTTTGGTAACCGCTACTCCTTTCCTGTTATCAGCAAAGGCCACAAAAAGTTGATCAGTTTTTCTGTGATCTTTTGTTCTATCCAAGTAAAACCTTAGCTGTCTGTGAACATCTAATTTGTGCAACATATACTCCATTTTATTGGAGTGATTCTTGAAGAAAGTGGGTAATTCAATGGACTGATTAATATTATTAATAGAACAAACTTTAGGAAGGAAGGATGAATTAGTGCTAAGAGAAACTCTGTCAGAGTGAAAGATCAAATAAGGGTGCTTAATGGAGAGAGCTTGAAGTTCAGATACTGCCTAGCGGATGTAATGGCTACCAAAAAGAGAGTCTTCCATGACAAAAATTTCAATGGGCAAGAGGAGGCTGGTTCAAAGGGGCAGCATTAACTTAGATAACAATAAGTTTAGACTCCAAGGTGACGTAGGAGATCTAATTGGTGGTCTAATATGAAAAGCCCTTTTAAAAGGCTTTACAAAGTCTGTGGGCCATAACAGGAGCCCCACATTCTTCCACATGGAAATTAGAAATGGCAGCCAATTGAACTCTTAATGTGGCAGGAGAAGCACCCTGATGGAACAAGTCTGTTAAAAACTCTAATATTTTATTCAAAGGAGCTATAAAAGGGTCCACTTGCTGTGTATTGCCCAGAATACAAAGCGCTTCCATTTACTAGTATATGTTTTAGTAGTGGAATCTTTATGAGAAGCCACTAATATATTCTGAACTGCAGGCGAAAGAAGATCAGACCTGGCTAAGTTAGAATTGGAGCAGCCAAGCTGCTAGATGGAGGGACAAGAGCGAGGGGTGAGGAGCCCTGACGAGTGAGTCAATAGATCTGGCTCTGGGTCCAGGATCCAGGGTCCCCGAATGCAGTGTGTCATGAGGAAGGGGAACCAAATTTGACGAGGCCAGAATGGGGCAATGAGGATTATTGTCCTGTGTAGGTTTTGGCTTTCTGGAGAAACTTTGATATCAGGGGAAGGGAGGAAATGCGACAGGAGTCCCGGGGCCAATCGTGAATCAGTGCGTCCCTGGGGACTTCCCTGGAGGGGTAATAGGGCAAAGTAGCTCCTGCATTTGGCGCTCATTGGAGACGCAAACAGATCGCAGGAAGGCTGGCCCCACGCGAAAAATCTTTTCGCTACTGACTGTTTTAGGGACCACTCGTGCGGTAACAGAATTGCTCTGCTCAGCCTGTCGGCTATGACGTTGGATGACCCCGGGATGTGCGTTGCTATCAGAAAGCGACCCGTGGACTCCACCCATTGCCAGATTCTCATGGCCTCTCTGCATAGCTGATAGGACTTGGTTCCCCCCTTGCTTGTTTATGTACCAGACTACCGACATGTTGTCCGTCTGAACTGCAATAGTTCCCAGAGGAAGAAGGGGAGCAAAGTGTTGTAACGCTAGAAACACTGCCCTCAACTCTAGAACATTGATGTGCAGATTGTACTCTAAATTGGTCCATTCGCCTTGGACTGTCTGTCCCTGAAAGATGCCCCCCCACCCTATCAGGGAAGCATCCGTGGTCACCGTAACTGTAGGCGTGGGTAGCACAAATGGTCTCCCCTTGGAAAGGTTGCACGTCTGAAGCCACCAGTTTAGGTGTGTTTTGCATGTGTTCGTTATAAGAATCTCGTGTGTTAGAGGTAGTTGTTGGAACGACCATTGTGCAAACAGTAGCCATTGTAGGACTCTCATGTGCAGTCTTCCCAAGGGTATTGCAATAAGAGAAGCTGACATGAGTCCCAAAACCTTCAGTACCAGTTTTGCTGGGGATTTCCTGGACAAGAGAAGAAGACGTATGTGAGTCTGAAGTGAAAGTATCCTTTCTAGAGGAAGTCTTAGAATTAACGATGTGTATTTAATTCCGCTCCTATTAATAAGATACTCTGTGATGGCTGTAGTAAGGATTTTCCGAAGTTTACGGAAATTCCTAGGTGAATACACAGTTGAAGAGTATAGTCTCTGGCCTGTACTAGTTGACGCTGGGTGGTGGCAGAAAGGAGCCAGTCGTCCAGATACGGAAACACCTGGAATCCTTGGCGTCTCAAGTGAGATGCTACCACTGCCATGCATTTGGTGAAGACCCTGGGGGCTGAGGTCAGACCAAAGGGCAGGGCTCGAAACTGAAAGTGACTGGCACCCAGCCGGAAGCGCAAATGATCTCTGGATGCCCTGGCCATTTTGATGTGGTAGTATGCATCCTTCAGATCTATTGAGCACATCCAGTCGCCCTTCTGTAAGAATGGAAGGATCGATTGAAGCGTGACCATTCGAACTTTTCTTTCTTGACGAAGGTATTGAGGTCGCTTAGGTCCAGAATGGGCCTCCAGTCCCCTGTTTTCTTTGGAACTAAAAGAACCTTGAGTAAGTCCCGAATCCTTTCTGGTCCGCTGGGACTGGTTGGATGACTCTTTTTTCTAGCAGCTTTGAAATTTCTATAGCTGCTGGCTCTCGCAGATGGGGCGGTACATCTGGGAGTCTTTTCTTTGGAATGGGATGGGATAGAAAAGGTATATTGTAACCTCTGGTAACCACGCTTTTTACCCACTTGTCTGTAGTTATGTTTTGCCAGGCCTGAGGGTATAAAGCTAAGCGACCCCCGACTGCCTCCAGAGCAGGACAGTCAGGCCTCCTCTCAGGAGTGCTGGAAAGGTTTACCAGGGAGTGTATCCCTGTCACCTTGATTCTGCGGACCCCTCTGCCGCCAGGGCGGCGTCTTCCACCTCTGCCCCTCCTCTGCCTCTAGAGGGGCATCACCCTGTGTGCCTGGGAAAGATCCTTGGGGTTTTCAAACCACATTTTTCCACCACGCTTGCCCTTTGGGGTACGGTCTGGTTGGGGTGGAAAACGGACTCCGACAGCAGACAGAGTCTTTCCCTCCTGCTCACACCGGGTAAGGGTCTCCTTTACTTTGGGGCCAAAAGAGTGGCACCGCCAAATGGGGTGTTAGTAAAGGAAGACTTGAAGGCTTCCGCAATGAACATAAGCGCATCCAGGATTGTCTGCGAAGAGCAATCGCTGAAGTTGCTGCCCTACTCGAACCTTCGCCGCGTAAGAGATCAGCCTCATGGACGAGTTCACAATGGATGTAAGGGTATTAAGTTGCGCTGTCACTTTCTCTGAGACAGCAGCATCTGTAGTACCCTGGAGGGTATCTCCCAACTCTTTGACTAGATCCCTCTGTAGTCGTGTAAAGTGGGTCAAATAGTTCAGGGATCGCATGGAAAAAGCCGCTGAACTAAAAATGCGCTTCCCATACCTGTCCATAGTCCTAGAATCTTTATTAGGGGGATGGACAGATGAGGAAGATTCCGACATCTCCTTTTTCGTGGCCGCTGCCACCACCATAGCGTCCACTGGAACTCCTTTTGTCAAGTAAGTCTTGTCCTGGGGTGCAGTAATATACTTATTGGGTTTCCTTGGGACTGGTTCCACTGTGTCAGGAGCCTCCCACGCCCTTCAAGCAATAAGTTCCATTAATTCATCAAAGGGCGGAGTGACCCAGGAGGAGGAAGGGCGAGCACCGAATGCCTTCAGCAAGACTGACTCATCCTCAGAAGGGGGGAGGGACTGCCAGTCACCTCTCTGTTTCAGGATCTCCAATATGTCAGAAAAAGAGACATCTTCTGAAGGTGACTTAGGGGACCCTTCTGACTCATCTAAGTCAGTATCGGATGTCAAGGATTCTTGTGGAGAATCTAAGTGTCTCCTCTTACACAATCTTTTCCTAGGGACTTCTTCGTGGGGAGCATCCGAAGAAGCCTCCGAGGAAGAGGGGCACCTCCAGGGTGGCTGAGACACCGGTGCTCGACGCTTGGATGTGGCCGTGGGTGCAGAGGAGGATAACGGCCCTTTATGGGGAGGAGAGGTTGCTTCTACTGATGTGGTTGTCTGGGTAGAGAACACCTTCCTCATTAGATCGAAAGCCCCCGGGTCCCAAGTCGAAGAATCTCCCGGTTCCGAAGAAATGGGAAGAATCCCCGAAACAGGCACTGAAGGCATCGACCCAGAGGACGGAGCCGAATCGATCCGCGCCGAGGCCCCGAGGGGAAGAGTCGGAACCGAAACGTCGGTTCGACTCTCGGCCCCAGAACCAAGGACAGATCGTCGGCTCCGAGACTCCGGTACCGGGTCCGACGGAGTCGAGGTGAGAGGAACAGACCGAGAAAAGGACAATTCTGGACCCGAGGGCTCCACAATCAGAAGATCAACCTCTTCCAGCTCCAAAGACTGGACAGGTCTCGGAGGAGGAATGGATGGAGACAATGGGAGGCCTTCAAGTTTCGACACCAACTGGGTGGAAACTGAAATAAGTTTGGATAGGGCCGAATGCTCCAATAACTTCTGCACCACACGATCCACATCGACATCGGAGAGCTTAGAAGAAGAACGGGTCGAAGGAACCGAAGACGGAGCCGACCTCAATAGAGTCGAGGAGGGAGCTCCATCACCGGTTCCAAGACTCGAGGCTCAGGAACTGACACCAGTTGAACACTCGGCCCCAAGTCTGTGGAACCGGTGATCTAACTTTACTCAAGAGCTCGGAGCCGATGACTTGGGCTCCGACGCCTTCGATTCCTTCGAGGATTTGGATGCCTGGTCTGAAGCATCCAGAGCCTCCTGAAAGGAAGGTTTTAATAACCCCTGTCCATGAGTTTCCTCGCCTATCTGTCATGACCCTCCCACTAAAAGAGTGATAAATTGAACAGTCCTCTTGTAAGTGGAGAGGGCCAAGGCAGTAGACACAGGAACTATGGTTGTCAGTAACTGACATTTTTGGCCACACTGGCAACGTTTAAAGCCTGATTTAATTTTCTCAGACATCTTACAGGAAAGAGAAAAGTCAAGTCCAGTATAAGAGACAAATCCAATAGAAAAAGTCAATCCGATGTATATGTCAGTCCGGTTGTCAAATTTAAGTAAGGGTGGTAGGCCCCAAAAACTCTAACCAGTTAAATAAACTTAACGGTACCGAGAAATTCTACCTACACACACACATACACTATGTCTACCAAAAGGTACTTTTAGAACAAATTTTTCTAAAATATAACAAAATTAAAGTTATATCTTATCTCAAGTTGCTCGAGCTAGATCCCAGCGATGCGAACGCAGCAGCTGCAAACTAGATCTGAGGTAAAGGCAGAGGGGGATTGTGGGTATTAGGTTGTCTCGAGCTTCTTCTCGATGCAGAGCTTGCAAGCGGCCGACACGGAGCCGAGGATCGGCTCCGAACCCATGTGTAAGAACAAACGGCGAGATTGAACACTATCACATTCCCCCATTATTGGTCTTGTCCAGGTGTTTTGTGCCAAGAGGTTGAGAGCTATGGTAAGAACTGAATTCACTGAATATGTTTGGAGGCTGTATTCCCCAATTATTGCCTTTGTCCACGTTTATTGTGCCAAGAGAGTGAGAGCTATGGTGACAATTGAATTTACTAAATCATAGCCATTTAAGTTTCAGCCTTCCCGTCTTTCAAGAAACGGCTTATTGGGCATAGTGGTATGTTGCTCTGTGTGTTCAGGACTTGACAGTGAAATGCATGGTGGTAACACAGCATTTTATTCTAGCAACTTTCCAAGATTACACAAGCAATGTTTAAAATGTGTCCCTGGTTTTTGGTCTTTTGTCCCGTTCCCCCCCCCCCCCCAATAAATGTTGGCGTTTTCCAGATTTCCTGCTTTTGATGCAGAAGGCTGGGGGTTCTACTCCCACAGTAACTAGATGCATTGGTGACACTGTACTGTGTTATACTTTCGAAAGGGGTGGATGTTGCAGTCCTGAGAATATCCTCTTTGGCGGAGATACCTAGTAACTATAAACCTGATTCAGTTTGCTATCCATTCCCTATTGCAATATTACTAGTTTATCATTTTTTAATGCAACATAGGGAATGTATTCCTCAAGGGTAACAGTCACTTTATTTGTAGATGAAGCAATGAAACATAAAGTTGTTTGCTAGCAGCAACCTCTTCATTAGTTACAGATCTCCTTAATGTGTAATTATTTAGATGACTTTTACTTCTGTAGAGATTATGTGTATTTACTGACACTGGTGGATTGTAGAAGTTTGAGTAGACTTTTATGATAAAAATGTTCTGAACTAAGCAGTTTTGTCATTATTGGTGCATGCAATTTGTTTCATTGTTTACTAGAAAAATGTTCAAAACAATAAATGTTAAATGCCCTCTAACAACTGTACTGTATTATACAAGGAATATAATTTAATACAATCAGGAAGGTGTATCAAAGAACAACTGTATCTTTCGTGTGCAAGGGGCCTATGATTTGAAAACAGCCCAAAGTTAAATCTGCCACTGGCCAGATGTATTTTCTTTTGAATGTGGGTTTCAATGCGGTTTTAATGAATGTGAGTTTCAAGGGCAGATAAGTTTTAATGCTAAGTCTATTTTCATTGCGAGACTGCATTGCTTTGTTTAGCAGAGGTATTTTAGTGTTTGTGCTGTAAAATGTAAATTAAAACGTTTAAATGAAATCCAAATCATCGTAGAAGTAAAGCAGTATGCACATGACAGTGTTTATGGTAAATGGGGCGAAATACCCAAGTAATGGGACTTTGGAATGGTTGCAGGAGGAAGCCCCATTCAACCATGATTTTGTGAGGGGGGGGGGTGGCAAACTCAAAGATAGCCCCAGCTGAACTATACCTCTCACCTGTCTAGATTTAGAATGAATAGATTTTTGCTTCTTATTTTTGGTTTGTTCCTCGTAAAATCTGTGGTTTTCTGGCAAATCATTTAAAAATGAAGTCACTAAATAATGTTTCAGACTTCATACCCTTCAGAAAAATGCATGCTAAAGCAAGACCTGTTATTCTATCAACTGTCTAAGTTTATACAACAGCAAATTTAGTACTGTTTGTATGTTCCCCCAATATATTTGGCCTTGTCCAGATTACCTGCGTTAAGAGGTTGAGAGGTACTTGCTAAATCACTTTATAGAATTGGGTATATCCAAATCTCTCAATTGTCCCTAATTTTGGCTCAAAATGTTGCTCTCCCCCTATAAAATTGCAATTTTGGAAGAAAACATGGAGGGTTTACAATTACTACATAATTGTAATGATAAGAGTTGTAGATTACTTTTATTTCAGAAATGCATGTAGATTCTCTTATTTTGTCAGCTGCTCAAGTTAACAGTACTAATATTAAAAAGTTCCCCTTCTTTTGACAGGTTCCCAGCTGTCATCTGTGGCTATTTTATATTTTTGCATCACATTTCTGGTCCATTTTTCATAAAATTGTGGTTTTCTGGCAAATTAGTGGCAAATCATTAAAGATGGAAGTTAGAAAATAATGACAGACATTTGAGTTTCAGATTTCATACCCTTCAGAAAATTCATACAAATGCAAGACCTACTATTCTATTATCTTTCTGAGTTTATAACAGCAATATTTAAAAATTGTCCTTATTTTTGGGCCTTTGTCACACTTCTACTTATGGCTTTATCCAGATTTCTTGTTCTGCAGGTTGAGTATGACAAATGTGTCAGGGCCATCACCATCAGACAGAGACATTTCAAATTGTGACATACTTGTTGCACCTCACTCCCCCATGTAGTGACTCTGGATGAGTCCAAGCAAGCCAAGGAGCAGTTATGCAGTGTAAGTGTGCAGAGTATCCCCCCATCCAAGGTAGACACAAGTACTACAGTGGCTTTTCATCAGTCCCTGATTTTGCAGAATGTTCTGGTTTTCTGTCATATTTTTATACTGTTGATTTATGCTTATTATTATTCAGAAAATGCATGTTGTTGCAATGTTTGTTGCTCTGTGTTTAAGTAGCAATACTTTAATGACCATCAGGTAAGCTTGTTTGAGATTGTAAGATGCAAGTAAGCTTTAATAAGCATACTGTTAAATAATTACCAACATTGAATGCCTTTTTGTTGTTGCCATGCAGAGAATATTTACATTAACTAGATAACGTATAAGCTTTAGGTACTGAAATGCATATGACAGTATTTGTAATAAAGGACAGGATTACGGTATTTTCAGAAGCTCAGTACATTTGTTTTAGACTTGAAGTCATCTTTGCAGGCTTTACCAGTAAACTTGTAAATCATGTGTGGTCCATAACCTGTGCAGTAATCGTTTAAGCAAATTATCTTGAGCTTGTTTCTGGTTTGTTTTTCATTTTTTACTTTGATCATGTTTGCCCCATGAAACATGTAGATAGTTGTTGTCAGGCAGCAGGTCTTTTTTACAAGTGGGGGTATCACAGAGATTGTTACTTTCAGCATGTTACTTGGTACTTTTAAAAAGCTGAATATAAATTAATTAGAACTGCAGTGCAAGGGAGAAGTGGTTTGAGTTGAGCGCTGCTTGTTTTTTTTATACTTGACTTTGACTGGCATTCCAGTAATGTATTTAAAAAGTAATTTATATTGTCATGCCTCACAACCTTTTTATTTCCATCTAGATATTAAGTAAGCTGTCAGGTAACCAATGCATTGAAATATTTTTTTTTTCTTCTACACTTCATTTTGGCTTGATTGGACTCTCATAATGATGGTTTGGCACCCAGGCCAGTGTATTTAAAGTCCCAGTCTGTGTGGTTTTGAGCATAACACCGCCCCTTTCTAGTTAGACACAACCCTTGCAGTTGGCTCCACCCATTCAGTTGTCTCCTGCAGCCCCCCTTTGATTTGAAGTCACCAGCCACCACTGATCGTCATACTCTTATTCAGGAAGGAGCACTCATTAGTGTTGTAGTTTAATGAAACTGGCTTCTTTTTCTAAATAAGCCATGATTTCACATAAGACCGGTTGTGTTACTTCAGTGTATCTTGGTTTTTGATTAGTGAGGTACTCTGCACTCTTGCTGGTCTCGACTTTTAAATGTACACAGAAGTAGATCTGTCATTACTAAGGCATCCAATATGGACTTCTGTGATGCACTAGTCTTCAAACATTTCCCCCAAGAACCACACAATCTTCATGTTTCTTTTCTACATGGGACAGGACTACACCTCTTGCCTTGTGTGTTCAGTGACAAAAAGCAGACCCTGAAGCCAACCTTTCATCAGAAGACAAGGCAGCTACTGGTAAGAAACTAAGCTTCATGGTATCAAGCATAATACCTAATGGTTTAGCTAAGGTCAGCATTTTAGGGTCCTTCAGTGAAATTCTGTACAGATCTTTGTGAGTATTCTTCCTTTTCACTGCCCCAAGTGGTGGGCTACTAAATGCTGATATCTGCCACAGTTGAGGATGTGCAAGAGTTCAAAGCTGGAAAAATAAAGGCAACAATAGCCCTGGATCAGATTCTGCTAAGCAGTAAGGCACTTAGTATGTTCAGTTTAGGTAAATTCTTTTTGGGATACAAGTACTTTCACAAAGAGACTTCTTATAAAAGGGAATTCAGGCAAGGACAGTTGTGGGTAGGACACAGACTGTGGTAAAGAGCAAACCACTTAATCTAAGCACAGGAAAACTGCTCTGGGCCATGCCGATGGAAAGGATTTGTCCCAAAGATAGGCATATGAAATTACTATCTTTTTCGAAAGACAGAAGAATTCAGGAGCAAGATCCATGTTGGTTGAACTCACTAAATATGAACCTTGTTAAAAGATAAAATACATAATACAAAACAGGAGCACTTATAAACCTTCAACCTTTTATTTTTAAAATAAACACTTTGTTGACAGTTTCATTTAAACCTGGATACTTGTCTGCTTTCAATTTCATTACCACTCTGCTTCATCTCCATTATAGTTTTAAAGTTACCTCCCCTCAGATCTGGTAGGACTTACTCTAACACAGAGAATAGTTTTTTTTATATTTCTTACAAATACAATGTTTATACAAATCTACATACAGTATAATACCCACAGCTGTAAGTACCTTTACTTTTTGTGGTCTCTGGAAGAGATATTTTTGTATTGCCCCTCTGTAACGAAGCTTTTAGGTTCTTGGTCCTCCTATATACAAACTTGGGAGTGTTCCCTATAGCTCTAATAGGGTCTGAGTTGCATTCTCAAATTCTCCAATTGGTTTTAACTTCTCGAATGGAGGTGGCGTCTATAGATATATCTAAAAACAAGCATTAATCTTGTGTACATGACCTCCTCCTTGTTCTTTGGTAACTGACTGAATGGGCTGAAATACTACCCATCTTTTTTCTACAATTTCCTTAACTGCTCTAGATAATACATCTTCACTGTAACCTCTATCCAAAAATAATGAAGTAATAAACTAAACTTCATTGCCAAACCTTAAGTCATTGGTGATCATCATTATACTGGCCCCGTGGAATATTTTCCTTCATAAAATATGGGTGGTTACTTTTGAAATGAAGATAACCATTAGAAAAGGTTTCCTTCCTATAGATGTAACTTTCAAACTTCCTATATTCCGTTCAAGAGTAACATCTAAAAACTTAACTTTCAAGCCCACCCCTCCAGATGTAAACCCCAGAAATTCACCAATTTTATTTAGTTCTTGAACAAAAGAATCACTATTTTCTGGACTTCCTGAGATCATAAAAAAAGGTCATCTACAAATCTCTTGTAGTATCCAATTTTTGTATTTAACTCGCTGGAATGTAGAATATACACCTCCCACCATCCGAGTATCAAGTTGGCAAAGACAGGGGCTACCACAAACACCATTGCCACTCCCTTGGTTTGTTTGTTTGTGTTTATTTAATTTGTTAAAAAGGAAAAAAAAATGTTCTTGAAGTACTTCTAATAGTTAACAATTTAATGTAATTTAAATTACCAGGTAGTTAACTATACTTACCCAAATATAATTTCACCCATTCAACTCTCAAATCATGGGTAATGCTGGTGAACAATGAGCATACTGTAACCATGTAGATATTGTTGTCATTGTAACTGTATTTCTGATTAAAGTCACATAATTAGTCCAAAAAATCCTGGGAGTCTTTTGCATAAGAGGGGACCTTTTGGACCAAACAGTATCCAGGAATAATGAAATGCCTTCTGTAATACTACCTGGAAATCATACTATGGGCCTAAAGGGAGGTTTTATAATACTTGTATGGATTTTGGGGATCCAAATAGGACCCCAATTCTTGGATTTTCAATTCTTAAAAATTCCTACAACTCAAAGTCAATATCATTATTCAGAAGACAGTCATACAAAACTGAATAAATAAAAAGAAAACTTTTAAGAATGCCATTATTAGAAACCATTATACACTTATTGGTATTTGCTAACATCTTCAGTGGTTGCAATATAATCTGTAACATCCGCAACAACTATCCCCCCACCCTTATCATCCTTCATAAACCTTAAAGTAGTGTTCATCTTTAATTCATACAGAGCATTTCTTTCCTCTTTATTTAAATTAAAAAATTGGTTCCTACTCTTTATTTAAAATATCTCAAATGTCAACTTCACAAGCCTACTCAAAAACATTAAAAGTATTAATTAATGCCGGGTTAAACACAGATGGTTTGCTTAGAGTTTGTTTACCTAATCCAACATTTTGCAATAGAAATTGTAAGCTTACTTTCCTACTAAAAAACCATAAGCAATGCCTTAGTTAGATTAGCCTATGGGCAGGAACAAAGTTCAACCCTAGCTGTAAAATTCGAATATGAGCAGAATTCAAAACAAAGCTGGACAAATTAAAATCTTAGCACTTTAAAGGAAAACTCCACCTTAGAACTCAAAAAAACATTTTTTCATTGTATCTTTGTTCTTGAGCTATTTTAATGCCTCAAAATCACTCCAAGTGCTTCTTTTACAATTTTAATGTGTTTCTCTCAAAATGGTGGATGATGGGGGGTCTATATTAGAAGACCGAAGATCCGGTTGAGCGAATCGGAATTGAGCGACACGTACAGCGCGAACTACGGAAATGACGAACATCCAAAACTGCAAAAAACGAAATGTCAAACTGTCATGTTTGGCCCGTCTGTGGTACAGCTCCGTAAGGTAAGTGTGCGATAGTTATGGACCTTAGGGTTAGGGCGCCGGTTAAGGTAAGTGCATAGATAGGTAATGTATGAAAGGTTTAGTGTAGGGGTAGAAAAAGAAGTTATGTCTTACCATATCTTTCATCTGTATTGTTGATCCTCGTTCATTCCTTATGTGTGGGACAGAGTCCCCAGCTACCTTTATTCCTGGGAGGCTCTCATGGAAGGACATTCCTGAGCACCACAGAACCAAAAGATGCGCTTGCCTGGAGGCCAAATTCAACTTGTAATGATTGATGAAGGTATGAGGACTAGCCCAAGTTGCAGCTGCACAAATGTCATGTAAGGAGGCTCTGGCATGGAAGGCAGCAGTAGTCGGCACCAACCTTGTAGAATGAGCCTTTATGGCAGTAGTTAAAGGAATATTACGTTTTATATAAATAAAGGTTATGCAGTCACCATTTAGCCAATGTGACCTTAGCAACAGCACATCCTAATCTAGGTACAGAATAGGCCAAAAATAACTGGTCTGATTTATGAGAAGCCTTAGTCCTGTTGAAGTAGTAGCAAATTTGCCTGTGAATATCTTGGGTATGTACGCAATACTCTGCTCTGTTCGAATGACTGGGGAAGAAAATTGGCAATTCAATGGTTTGATTAATGGACATTTCAGAGATCACTTTTGGCAGAAAGGAAGGATTAGTTCTCAATGACACTATCTCTATGAAAAATCAAATATGGTCTCTTGATGCATAAAGCTTGAAGTTCAGAGATATGGCTGGCAGAAGTAATGGTGATCAAAAACAAGGTTTTCCATGACAAATATTTGAGGTTGCAAGAAGAAGCTTGTTCGAAAGGTGACATTGTCAAAGCTTGTAGGACTAATGACAGGTCCCATGGTTGAGTAGGTTCTCTAAAAGGGGGTTTTAGATGATACACGCCTTTTATGAAAGTCTTACATAATTTGTGTAACATAAGACAAGAGTCTTGGACAGCATCATGAAAATTAGATATTGCGGCCAAATGAACTCTAATAGTAGAGGCCGATAGACTGGACTGGAATAAGGTAGATAGATATTCCAGTACTATCAACACTGGTGCTGATCTACCTGTTTTTCTTTCAGCCAAATAGTAAATCTTTTCCACTTGCTGAGATATGTAATTCTGGTGGAAGACTTATGAGATGCAATAAGAATGTCATGTACTGGCAAAGAAAGATCATTCTGCCTGGCAGTCAAAGGAATTAGAGGAGCCAAGCTGTCAGCTTCAGGCTGTTCAAATTGGGGTGAATCAGATTCTGCAGATGGGAGATCAACCCCGGGGTTGGATGGAGAATCCACGGTTGATCTAGCAAGTGAGGCCAAAGGAAGGGTAACCAAATCTGACGAGGCCAATATGGTGCTATGAGATTTACTTTGCTCTTCAACCGGTGGGCTTTCTTCAGAAACTGGGGAATGAGGGGGAGAGGTGGATATGCATAAAGTAGACCCGAGGGCCAATCATGGACTAGAGCGTCCCTGGGTGACTGTCCAGGAGGGGAAATCAGGGCGAAATAGTTGCTGCATTTGTAGTTGGTCGGGGACGTAAAAAGGTCGCAAGGAAGACCCCAGCGGTTAAAAATCTCTGCCGCTATCAAATGATTCAGGGACCACTCATGAATTTGTAGAATACACCCGCTGAGTCTGTCTGCTATAACGTTGGAACTCCCGGGAATGTGAGTTGCTAGAAGAAAGCGGTTGGTAGCCATCACCCATTGCCATATCCTCATGGCCTCCCGACAAAGTGGGTAAGATTTGGTTCCACCTTGTTTGTTGATGTACCAGACCACCGCCATGTTGTCGGATTGTATTGCAATAGTCCCAGATGGCAGCAGGGGATGCAATGCTTGCAACACCAGAAGCACCGCCCTCAGCTCTAGAACATTTATATGCAGATGGGCCTCCATTTCGGACCAAGTACCTTGGACTGTCTGTCCCTGAAATAGCCCCCCACCCCATCAGGGAAGCGTCCATGGTCACTGTAGCCCTGGGCTGTTGGGGGGAGAAGGGGTGAGTCCACTGTGATGGATTGTGTGCCATCCACCAATTTAAATCTTGCTTGCACTTGTGAGTTACCCGAATCTTGGCTGAAAGAGGGTACTGAAAGGGATACCATTGGGTGAGTAGTAGCCATTGTAGAAGCCTCATGTGAAACCTGGCCAGGGGGACAATATTAATGGAGGCTGCCATGGAGCCCAACAGCTGGAGAACAGAATGAGCTGTGGATTTCTCCCTTGAAAGGATTGAAATCAGTTGCTGCTTTATCCTTACAATTCTGTGCTCCGGAATGGATTTTCTGCAGTTCTTTGTGTTCAAGATGACCCCTATGAATTCTGTGGACTGAGATGGGGTGAGATTGGATTTTTGCCAGTTTATGGTTATGCCTAGCCTTTCTGCAGTGAGGAGAGAGTATGCCAGGGCTTCTTCCAATAGATGTCTGATGGGGGCAGAGATGAGCCAGTCGTCTAGGTATGGAAACACCTGGAATCCTGGTAGTCCCAAGTGAGCTGTGACGACTGCCATGCACTTTGTGAACACCCTGGGGGCTGTAGAGAGTCCGAAGTGCAGTACTCTGAACTGGTAATGACTGGCTCCCGGACAGAAGTGAAGGAATCTTCTTGATGGTCTGTCCACTTTTATGTGGTAGTACGCATCTTGAAGATCTATCAAGTACATGCAATCATCTTTTTCCAAAAGTGGAAGGACAGACTGTATTGTGACCATCCAGAATTTCTGTACCTTTATAAACTTGTTCAATACACTGAGATACAAAATTGGTCTCCAATCCCCGTTTTTTTTTTTGCACCTAAAATAGCCTTGAGTAGAATCCGGATCCTATCTGGTCTGGAGGGACTATTTGGATGACTCTTTCTTAGCAGCTTTGAAATCTCTAATGCTGCTTCTTCCCTTTGACTGGGTGGAACGTCGGGTAAGCTTGTTAGGGTAGCAAGACAAACGTCAAAGGGGATATGATAACCCCTGGTTAATATCCTTTGTACCCAAGAATTGGTGGTAATGGTTAGTCAGGCAGAAGGGTACAAAGAGAAACGACCCCCAACTACTTCCAGAGGAAAGCAGTTGGGCTGCTCTTCAGGAGCACTGGTAGGATTGGCCGTGGAAAGAATCCCTGGAACCCTGGTTACGCGGACTAACTCTGCCCCAAAAGGGTAGTCTTTCCTGTGAGTTTCCCCCTCAGCCTCTAGGGGAGAACTCGGCCTGTGTGTCACAGAAAGAACCTTGAGACATTTTGTGCCATATCTTCCCACTCTTCTGGTTTCTGGAGAAAGCCCGTTGAGGGGAAGAATAACGAACACCCACAGCTGAAAGGGTCCTACTGTCCTGTTCACATCTAGCCAGTGTGTTTTTAACCTTGAGTCCGAACAACGAAGAAGCTTCAATGGGAGCGTTGAGAAATGAAGCCTTAAAGGGTTGCGCAAAATCACACAAGCGCATCCTGGCATGGCGTCTCAGAACAATGCCTAAACCCGCCGCTCTAGCTGCTCCTTCTGATGTGTGAGATATCAGGCGCATGGAGGAGTTAGATATCGATTCGATGGTGGCTAGCTGAGAGGCCACTTTGTCACAGACCTCATCAGACACAGCTCCAGCCAAAGTTTCAGAGAGCTCAGAAATTAAGTCTCTTTGAAGCCTGGTAAAATGTGCCATATAGTTCTGGGACTTGACTGCAAAGGTCATTGATGCAAAGGTACGCTTCCCTATTCTGTCCAGAGCCCGGGACTCTTTGTTGGGCAGATGGACAGTCTGGCTTTTTTCTTCCACCAGGTCCTTTTTAGTTGTGGCCGCCACCATCAAGGCATCTACAGGAAGACCTTTAGACCAATGGGGATCACTAGCAGGAGGGGACAAAATTTTATCTGGCCTCCGGGGAATGGCCTCAACGGTGTCAGAAGCCTTCCATGCATGCTGCATGACAAGCCGGACAAGTTCGTCAGCAGGTGGAGTAACCCAGGAGGTAGGGGGCCAGGCACAAAGACCTGCAGGAACACAGACTCTTCAGAGGTCGGGTTAGAGGGCTGCCAATCACCTCTCTGTTTAAGGATTTCAAGGATATCACCAAAGGATACCTCAGAGGGTGATCGAGGGGACCCTTCCCCATCATCAAAGTCTCTGTCTTCAGTAAGGGACTCCTCTGTGGAGTCCATGTGCTTCCTCTTGCACAAGCTCTTTTGATGATCTTCCTCAGAGGGAGAATCTGGGGAAGACACCGCAAAAGGGGTCTCCTGTGGGAGTATGTCCTGAGGCCCTTGCACCTGGTGTCCACTAGGAGAGGCTTGTGTGCACTGCGGTCCAGAAGAGGGTGGGGAGAGTGATAGCACAGGCTTGCCAACCGACGCAAGAGCCTTCTCCATTAGCTGGAAGGCCAGTCCACCTGAAGAGGGGTGGGGACCCACGGCAGGGGTCATCCTTCACCCAAGTGGCTCAGCCTGCCGACCCGGAGTTCCTGGATGGCTGTGAAACACCAAAGTATGTACGCCACAGCTGACATCCTGGACAATGGCAAGACTCTCCTGCCAAAAAAGCAACTGCAGCTCCTTAGTGAGGTCCATAAAGGGAACCGTAGTGGGGGAAGACTGTGCTATACCGAGGGACTTCAAAGGCAATGAAGGAGGAGAATAAGTAGGGGTCTTTTGTAAAGGGTGATCACTTCCCAAGGAAGAATAGGTTCTAGGGGGCGGGATACCTCTGGCCAAAAGCAACTGATCCACAAGACGCAACACATCATGTTCAGAGAGGCTTCTAGTGGATATCACGGACATGGGTGAGGGATGGTCAGGTCTATCCAAGGACGGAGCAAGCTTGGTGCCCACCACGGGGGTGGTCTGCACTGACAATAATGGAGCTGTAATGGTCTGAACTACAGTTGTCAGCACCAAGGAAATCATCGGTGCAGAAAGCATAGTCTGCACTGATGAAGAGATCGGTACCAAAGTGGTTGTCAGCACTAAGGCCGGAGCCAAAACCATCAGTGATGAAAACTGAATGGTCGGTATTGAGAGGGTAGTCTGTGCCGGATAAGTTGTCAGAGCCGAAAAAAGAATGGGCGTCGAAACATCCATCGACGTCGTAACAGTCTGCATCAACTGAACAGTCGGTGCCAGTAAAGGAGTCTGAACATACCAATGGGGTATGGGGCACACTAGTCTGTGCCGAAGTCGCAGATGGCGCCAATGGCCTCGGTGCCGAAGTTCTGGGCACTAAAAGCACTGGAGCTGAAGAAGTCAAATCCGAACTGGAAAGCTTAGCTTTCTTAGGTCTCGGGTCCTGAGAGTCCCCAGCTCTGGACGAAGGAAGAGACTTGGCCATTTTTTGTTCATCACTCTTTTTCTTATGCGATCTTGGAGGGGTTGAAGCCTCCGACCCAGAAATAGCCTCTGAAAAGGGAGATTTAAGTAGCCCCTTCAATATTAATTTATTTTTCCTTTCAATTAACGTCCTGTTAGGGAAGTTCTTACAAATCCCGCAAGGCGGGTCAACTGTTAAGTGAGGCACTCCCAAGCAATAGACACATAGGGAATGTGCATCTGAAGTAGGTAATTTATGGCCATTATCCAAACATCTTTTAAACCCTGGACTACCTTTTTTGTCTGTCATGTTAGAAGGAAAGAAGAAGGAACCAGAAAGATACCAGCAATGGTACAAGAAATACCCGAAGGTAAAAAGAAAAGGGGTTTACCAATGATGGTAAAAGAAGAAATTACCTTGTGGTAAGAAGAGAAGAATAGTTGAAAAGGATTTAAAAAGGTTGTCGCTAAATGTGATAAGGTAAGAGATAACTATCTAATGACTTTTTTGTGAAAAAAGCTGTCTTAGAACTTAGGTATGATAAAAAATATTGTACTTAGCTCAAGAGAAGTAGCTTGACACGACCAAATGGCAACGTGGCAAACAAAATCTGAGGTAACAGGGAGAGGGGAATTCTGGGTAAGAATTTAACTCAACAGTTGTGGCTGGCGCGAGCTTGGAAGATGGCTGGCTCGGTTCCGAGGTCTGAACCAACTACCCATACATAAGGAATTAACGAGGATTAACAATATCAGATGTAAGGTTTTGTTAAGTGCATGTGTGTGCTTTCTTTGGGTATATGTTTGATGGGTAAGTGTGCGATTGTTACTGACCTTAGGGTTAGGGTGCGGGTTAAAGTAAGTGCATAGATAGTAACGTATGTAAGGTTTAGTGTAGGGTTAGAAGTAGGGTTTGGTTAGTGTATGTATGTGTTTTATTTATTATGTTTGGGTACGTAGTATGTAGCGCGAGGTGGTGTTGGCCGACTATGACTATTCGAGATTTTAAATTTTGCGATTTAGGGAGTTCGGCATGTGTGCGGTTTGGGCTATATGTGTCGGTATTGTTGTATTCGCTGTAATGGGTTTTCGGTTTCATAACATAGACCCGACGATGGGGCCTGCCTTGGTTTTCTTGCTTTCATTCCTTCTTCCCAGAATACATTTCAAGTCCTCCTTATATGACTCATGCCAGGCATAAGGAAGTGGTGCTGTTTTCTCATGCCATTAAAATATAATGGCAGGACTGTGAAGCACTGTCATCTAAACACACCTTCTGTAACAGTGCTGCTTCTGTGTTTACCTGACTGAGCCTAATTTATGTGTCTGCCAGAGCTTGTTCTATGCTATAAATAGCTGTTAACTTTCTTTCGGCTTTTTCCCGGTTAGGGGTCGCCACAGCAGAACTCCAGTCCACTAATGATTGGCAGTAGATTTTTACGTGCTGGCTTGCCGGGCCTAACGCACAACATTCAACGAAGGAACGCCCATTCACGCATGTCGCCACACAGAAGACGCTCTAACTGAGAATCGAACAGGAAATGTCTAACTGTGAGGTTTTCTTTTGCTGCAGGTAGTTAACAGCTATAAATAGCTGTTAACTACTTGCAGCAAAAGAAAGCAGATAAAAACAGGGTTTTGTAAGAGGAGTCTTTTGTAGTTCGAAAAACTTTGACAAACCATCCCCCACACTCTCATGCTGGGGTGTGAAAACTTTCACTGCAGTAAATGATCATTGCTGTACATTTACAAGTGATAAGTAGTAGGACTCTAAACTTACTCTGTCTGCTAATTCCAAATGCCTTCAGTGGGAGGATTTTTCTCTCTCATGAATGATGCAGACTTAAAATGTGCTTTACTAGTTCCTCAATTACTTCTATGTTCCTCCTGCTTTTTTCTATTTCATATGTATTTATACTTTGGTAACCAGGAAAGTAAACTTGTCCCAGGACCCATTTCAGCCACAACTTATGCTACACTGGCAAACATAACAAATGTTAAACACACTTATCAATACAAAGAAAAAAATATTGACAGACATTGACCAAGACTGCACATGCAACACATAGCCAATGTGTGACAGTGACAAAGTAAATCACTGAACAACATTTACTAGAATGTTTACATTGATAATGCCTAACTATACTATGTTGTTTATTATAATTGTATGCACGCATATTGCACACACACACACACACACACACACACACACACGTACGTGTATGTGTATATATATATATATATATATATATATATATATATATATATATATATATATATATATATATATGGGTTCACTTCAATTCACTGAACTTTCATTTCACTGAAAGTTCATTTCACTGAAAGTTCATTTCACTGAAAGTTCATTTCACTGAAAGTTCATTTCACTGAAAGTTCATTTCACTGACAACTATTATTAGCAATAAATGGAATATTCCCCACTGTAGTGCGCCCTGGACCCTGAGTTAGAATATATAGTTAGTGTGTGTGAGCCCCCTACTTCATTTCATATGAAATTCTTACGTTTTGATATAATATTGCTTAGTAAAAGAAAAGTGGGGGTTGTGGCCCCCACACCCCCTAACTATATATTCTAACGCACTACAGTAGGGAAGGGGCATATTCCATTTACTTTGTAATAATACTTGTCAGTGAAATGAAGTTTCAGTGAAATGAATTTCAGTGAACTGGTGTCAGTGAAATGAAAGTCAGTGAAGTGAAAGTTCAGTGAATTGAAGTGAACCCATATATATGTATATATATATATATATATATATATATATATATATATATATATATACACACACATATATACATATATAGTGTGTGTGTGTGTGTGTGTATGTATGTATGTATGTGTTTCTGTATAGGTGTATGTATATAAAGTCCATGTGTACAAAAGTGTGTGTGTGTGTGTGTGTGTGTGTGTGTGTGTGTGTGTGTGTGTGTGTGTGTGTGTGTGTGTATGCATTTAAATGCATTTAAACACAGTTAAGTACTTCTGATTTCCTTTTCTTAGTGTTCTTAATGCAAGGGCACATAGTAAATGTATGTTAAAAGTAAATTCAGCTGTATATTATGGTTGCACTATGACAATGTAAGGACTGACTCAAAGTCAGTGGGAATATCTTACAATGGATCTGCATGTACCTGCTATGCATCCCCCTCTGGAAGGATGTCACACAAAACATAAAATACATTTTTTATGAACAGTATCAGTGCACTTAGCTGATAGGGTTGCCACCTGACTCTCTTTCTGCAGTTCTGGCCTATGTAGGAGAGGCTTGAAAATGGTAAATACATTGATACTTTACAAGACAAAATATTTACTGACTTTTCTCTAAATGTCACTTAAATTTTTGATACTTCATTTAAGTTATCTTAACATATAAACTATTATAAATATCACTTAAAGCTTAGCATTTCAAAACTATGTTGCTGCTTATGTAAATCTGTCAGAAGAGTTGACAATTGCCTTTAAACCCCTGACTGATCTAATTGCTTTGTTTTGCTATGAAGGGAAGCATTAAGTTCTCCTCCCCTCTGCAATAAAAACAGTGGAAACAGTTCCATAGCTTTTTGTCTTTGCTGTGTTCCTGACATTAGCAGGATTAATTACCAATCTAAAGATTGATAGCAGTACCTGACAGGGTAAACTACAGATTTAATTGTGTCTATGATATATCATGCAGATGGAGACTAATTTCTCTGCAAAGTGTGTGAGAAATTGAATTTAAAAAAAAGGAGGTGGGATTCCCCTTCCTTTGACTTCAAAGCAAGGAAATAAAAGTTTTAAAAAGTACAAACAGGTTTCTGGTACCTACACAATGCTGGAATCATATTGTAGGCTGTAAAGAAACCTAACGATTGAGTTAAACTGTATGAGAGGGTGGAGTTTTCCTTTAAACTCACGCTCTGTCCATGGTCTAGTTCTTTAGACTCAGTTCTCTTCCTCTCCCCCTCTGGTTCTGTAACTGACTCCTGTTTCTCCCTTGAAAGTCCTTTTCAGTCTGACGTCCAAATAATTCACCTCGGAAAAAGAATTGTGGCCAGGGGGATGTTATGGAAGGTCAAGAAAATTGTTCTTTTTGGCTAAACCTTCCATAGTCCTTTTTTCAGGTAAAGTTTCTTTTCCCTGCACTGAAGTAACCTCGGAAGGTGCACCATGAAAGACGTCACCCGTATGGATGGAACTTTGGGCAGTAGAATTGTTTAAATCAATAACAGCCAAGTTGTTTTCTTCCTGGATGTCTCTTATGATCACAAAATTAGTTTCACCATCAGAACTCTCCTTAATTTTAAAATCTGGGTCAAAATGCTGGTATGCTGACCGAAGGATGATGGTTCTATCAAAACGCTGCAAAATAGTCAAGATGTGGTCATAATCAGGCTGTAATTCAGGCATATACATTAACATAAGGTGGATTTTGACTATCCCCCTTAATAATTCTTTCTCTTAGCAGTTTCAGGGCTCCCTGGTTGCTTTTAGTAAGAAACTTTAAAAAGTTCTAGCCCTGCTTTGTTTAAAACTTCTGTAAGTTCTGTAAAAAAAAGCATCTTTGCTGCTAATTCCATTTGGGCATTTAAAGAACTGAAGTCCTTTAGGAACAATGCAGTGCTCAAAATATCTAATTTCTATGAGCAATGAATGGTACTTCCGTAGAAACTTTTCCAGTTCGGTACAAACACTTTTAAAATCAAACTTAGAAAGTTGCTCAGTTTGTACCGAAACACAATTGGCAAATGGTTCATAGTTTAAATCCAAAACTGTGCAAATATCTTTAAAACTTACACTGTCCTCTACATCAGGGAAAGTAGCTGTACACAGAATCACTTCGACTACAGTTCTACTTTCATCTTCTGAACTCACAGCTTCTCCTCTGTTAATATCATAGGTTCATAGGTTCATAGGTTCATACTAGGCTATCTGCCCGAGGGCATTTATAAGCCTAGCCCATTGTTTTGTGGCTTACGCCACCCCTTTAGTATGGGGAACTATACCCATTATTTTGCTGTGCCTCTGTCGAGCAGTGACACTGAGGTAATTCCTGGGGTATATCTGCGATCTCCCATCCATTGGTCAAGATTTCTCTTGAACAAGGCCAGCGAGGTGCTCTGCCTCACATGTACCGGGATTTTGTTCCACAGCATAGGGAGTCTTTGGGTGATGAATCTATCCCCCCAGCACGCCCTATTAATAGCCGTGTTGAGGTTTAAGTCTCCGCCCTTGTGGCTCTGATGGATCTAGATTTTTGAGGTGAAGCATATTCATCAAATCTGGGTTTGACATGGCCTTGTATGTTAGGCAAAGGTCACCTCTGAGCAGCGTGTGTTTACTGAATAGAGCTGGAGTTCTTTCAGTCGGGCAGCATAGGACAGATTTTGAGACCCTTTATCCTTTTGGTGAGGAACTTTTGTGGCCTCTCCAGCTGCTGCAAGTGTCGGGTCAGATACATTCGAATGGGGCATTGTACTCAATCATTGGTCTGATGAGTGATGAGTAAAGGGAGACTATGACCTCCCTTGATCTAGATGAGAATCCCTTCATGATAAGGTGGGCAATGTAGAAGGACTTCCTAACTACTTTAGCTACATGGGTGTTGAATGACAGACTACTATCAACCTGGGTCCCCAGGTCCCTGATAACTTCTTCTGTGCTCAGTGGATTGCCACCTATTTTAACCTTGTTTTAAGGGTATGCCTATGCATTTTGGCATTTAACTTTAGGCCGTGGCTCTGGCACCAGTTATCCGCTTCTGTGAGACCCTTCTGAAGGATATCTGTGTCAGATGTGTTTTCTACTATGGCGCCCAGTTTGCAGTCATCTGCAAACTTTGTCAGCCATAACCCTCCTGTGTTTGCTTGTACTCGGAAAAGTAGATGCCAAACAAGAGTGGGCCCAGGACTGAGCCCTGTGGGACACCACTTGTGACAGGCTTTGAGTCTGACATGGCGCCAGCAACTCTGACCCTGTGGGTTCTGTCACTCAGCCAGTTTGCAACCCATCTTGTGATGTATGGGTTAACATTTAAGCTGATGAGTTTTTCAATGATACCCGATGGGGTATTGTATCAAGGCCTTAGCCAGATCGAGGTAGGCTGTATGGACTGCCTTTCCCTCATCAATGGCTTTGGTGACTGTTTCAAAAAGTCAACCAAGTTTAAAAGGCATGATCTGCCTTTGACAAAGCCAAACTGGGTTGGATCCAAAGTCTGCAAATTCCCTATGTCTTTATTTATGAGGTCCATTATGATCCTCTCCATGGCTTTGCAGATAAGGCTTGTCAAGCTAATGGGCGGTAATTTCCAGGGTCTGTGGAGGCACCGCCTTTGTGAAGTGGGACCACAGTTGCAGTGCGCCCACCCTGGGTAATGATCCAGAGGTAAGACTTTGATTAAACAGCTGTCCTAGCTGTGGGTTTAATTCCTCATTGAGTTCGTGGAGCACACAGCCGGGGACACCATCGGGTCCCATGGATGCTGTCTCTTTCGCTTTGGCGAGAGCAGTTCTCACTTGGGCTGGAGATGTTTGGGGGCTGCACTCATTTGGTATAGATATCTCTCCTTTGGGGGTTTGCACTGAACCTGTCAGCCAGTATGTTGGCAATGTCTGTAGGATCAGTAATCTTCACATCATTTTGAACTAGTTCTGAGCATATCTGGGAGTTTCCTCCTAGGTTTCTAACATAGCTAAAGAAGGCCTTATGATTGTCTTTTGAGTCTTTAGCTATTTTTCTCTCGAAATTTGCTTTGGATGATTTTATGAGAGCTCTTAGTTTTTACTTATAGTGATCAAGGGTGTCTTACCTTTTAAGGATTTTGCTCTATCTTGTAGTAGCTTCCTCCTTTTGTTGTAGAGTTTGTTTATGGCTGGGGTCCACCAGACTGGACGCTTGCCTTTGGTACAAAGAGTCTTTGTTTTGCTTGGGATTGCCTTATCCATGCAGTCCTGCAGGTGCTGGTAGAAGGTTTTGTAAGTGATTCAGCGGCTTGAGTATTGTTTGGGGCCTGTAAGTAGACCACACTAGTCTTTAGAAGTGTGAAGTCGGCTTTTGAGAAGTTCTTTACTGTGGTCTTTTTATTTCAGGTGGGGTGGGATGAGGACCTCCAGCGAGATTAGTTTGTGATCTGATCTCACCAGTGAGGGGTATACTGGTGTTGAACATTGTGCTCCCATGTTCGTGATGATGAGATCAAGTATGTTATCTCCTCTTGTGGGGATGGTGACTTGTTGTTCCATGGCATTTGAGTTTATGAATTCCAGGAACTTTTGGGCTAGGGTGTTTGGGCTTGAGTAGTGTTCCCAGTCTATATTAGGGTAATTGAAGTCACCTAGTATGATGGTGTTTGGTGATACATTTATCCCCTCTAGTGTTTTCAGGAAGGCCATGTGAGTTTCCTGAGTTTGTGAGGGTGGCCTGTAACATGCTACAATTTGCAGAGCAGTCTTGCCTATGGTTAATTGCACCTGGATGGTCTCCGATGCATCGTGCGTTGCCACCAGTCTTGAGGTGTGGGTGTCCTTGATGAATACTTTCTTGGTATTGTCCGGATTTTGGGGCCGGAACGCATGATATGAGGTAAAACCTGATAGCGCTGGGGTGCTCTCAGGAGCCTTGAACCAGGTTTCTGTCACAGCACAGACATCGATGTTCTCCATACTGAGAAGGGCCTTGCATTTTGAGATTTAGACTTCTGGCATTGAGCAGCATTACCCTTAGTTTTTTCCTTTTTGTGTTCTAGGGTGGTAGGTTTAGAATTTGAGCCTTGCCTAAAAAGGCACTATGGGGTGGCAAGAGCCTTTGCCAATATCCGAATCCCAGGGTGACAGGTGCAAGTCGCCCCTCATGGCAGCGTGGCTTGTCCAGCATGTCATCCCAGGCAGACAGATACTGGATCCCCTTTGAATGACACCAGTGTTTAAGCCAATTGTTAAAGCTGATCATCTTATCTCTGTATTGTGGCATCATTCTTGGTGAAGGTAGGATACTGCTCAAGGTCAGGGTCATACCTGCCTGGGCTACATAATCAGAGAGCTCCTCAATGTCTCTTTTCATGTAGTCCAGGAGGTAACGCTCAGGTCGTTTTACACCAGCGTGACAATGACTGAGTCATATTTGTACCTGCTGTTGAGAGACCTGAGTGCTTGCGTTGTGGCGGATTCTAGCGCCCGACAGGCAGCTTACTGTGACCTTCTCCTTACTCAGTCTGGTGTGCGGGACATCAGTGTGTCTGACTATGGAGTCACCAATGACTAGTGTGTCTGGCATTGTGTTTGGCCTTAAGGGCTGTGACTGTTTGACACTCTGACTGTGAGGTCTAGGGGTGTTGTGTTCTGAGGTGGTGGTTGTTTGGGTGTGGGCTTTGGTGGGCGCTGGTGTCTTGGTAGATTGTTGAGCAGAGCCTCGGAGTATGTCTTTGTGTGTTTATGTGTATGATTTGAGGTTGTAATGGTACTATGTGAGACTGGGTCTATAGTGTGTGTGGTAACCTTCTCCTCCTGACTGGTCTTGCCAGTCCTATGTTGAGAGAGCTCAGCCTCCAGTTTGGCCGTATAGTTGCATCTCTCGCATGTATTTGTGTTTTGTGGGAGGAGGAAAGGGTTGTCTGTGTACATGAGGCAATTGAAACATTGCCTCAATATTTCCAGGTTCACCAGCTGAGCAGGAGAGGACACTAGCAACTGATCCCTCGACATGCTAGGGGCGGGTAAAACTTTAAAAAGATTCCAGGGGCGTGGGTGACCGAGAAATGGGGGTTGCCTTTTGGGGTACTATCTATGACAAGAGTGCCGTATCAAGGTAATAAGTACTGTAGGAGCAAGTGCTAGGTTTAATAGATAGAGAATAGTCTACTTGGAGTCAAGTAGAGTTGATCTTTTAGTTATAGGATACGCTGATTTGATCAGTAGTATAGTT
This sequence comes from Protopterus annectens, assembly GCF_019279795.1. Lineage (NCBI taxonomy): Eukaryota > Metazoa > Chordata > Ceratodontiformes > Protopteridae > Protopterus > Protopterus annectens. Next base: position 72,363,400 of record NC_056742.1, read on the forward strand.
CGAGGAAGGTAGTTTTAAGGGAAAATTTGAAGAGTGGACTTTAGGTAGCCCAATAGTTTAAACCTGCTTAACCGCACTGCCCTAGTGTGCAACAGTGGCAGCTCCGGCCTAAATCAGCAGCTTAGCGCGTTTTAGGCGTTTTATACCAGGGGCTGGAAAAGCTAGAAACTGGCCCAAAGCGACCAATAAACTACTAGTTACTGGCTGAAACCTCACAAAACTGGACAAAGGCAGCTCAATGCTTCCCACTCCCACTGGTAAGCAAGGTAGCTTCCCTTCCCCCAAATAAGGCAAGGAAACAGTACACAGGAACTACAACCAAAGCCCAGGAATCAGCAACTCTGAAACTGGACTAAACTAGTAAAGCAGGAAAGCAAGGTAGCTTCCCTCCCCCAAATAAGGCAAGGAAACAGTACACAGGAACTACAACCAAAGCCCAGGAATCAGCAACTCTGAAACTGGACTAAACTAGTAAAGCAGGAAAAACAAGAGATATTTTTTTCTTTTTTTTCACAAAACAGGCAGAAACAGGTACAGCAAACACTTATAAATGCTATGAATCAGCTACTACAGCTTACACAGAAGCATTTGCTACAAATACAGTCAAATAGTAACAAACAAGGATTCCAAGTGCAATATTAAGTTAAATGCAGTAAAAACAGCTTCAATGTAACAGAAAGGCAGAAATACAGTTGCTAGGTATTCAGATGTGGAAAGCAACAAAAAATATACTTAGTATCAAGAAAAGTCACTTATTCAGCTCTCTGCAGCCTGGATTACTCTGCTGGCCCACGTGGAGTCTGTGCTGAGTAGGTACAAGCTGAAAGTTTTATACCAGGGGGCTGGAAAAAGCTAGAAACTGGCCCAAAACGACCAATAAACTGCTAGTTACTGGCTGAAACCTCACAAAACTGGACAGAAGGCAGCTCAATGCTTCCCACTCCCACTGGTAAGCAAGGTAGCTCTCCTTCCCACAAATAAGGCAAGGAAACAGTACACAGGAACTACAACCAAAGCCCAGGAATCAGCAACTCTGAAACTGGACTAAACTAGTAAAGCAGGAAAAACAAGAGATATTTTTTCTCTTTTTTTTCTTTTTTTTCACAAAACAGGCAGAAACAGGTACAGCAAACACTTATAAATGCTATGAATCAGCTACTACAGCTTACACAGAAGAATTTGCTACAAATACAGTCAAATAGTAACAAACAAGGATTCCAAGTGCAATATTAAGTTAAATGCAGTAAAAACAGCTTCAATGTAACAGAAAGGCAGGCGAAATACAGTTGCTAGGTATTCAGATGTGGAAAGCAACAAAAAATATACTTAGTATCAAGAAAAGTCGCTTATTCAGCTCTCTGCAGCCTGGATTACTCTGCTGGCCCACGTGGAGTCTGTCTCGTTTTCTTCTACAGACAACATTAATGCTTGTTTTAGATGTAACGCCACTCAAGTAGTTATTAAGACCAATTGGAGAATTTTAGAATGCAACTCAGACCCTATTAGAGCTATAGGGAGCACTCCAATGTTTGTGTATCAGAGGATCAATAACCTAAAAGCTTTGTTACAGAGGGACAATACAAAAATATCTTTACCAGAGACAGCAAAAAGTAAAAGTATCTACAGATGTGGGTCTTGTACTGCAAGTAGACTCATTTCTGAAGGACCATACATTATGTTAGACCATGCTAAAGAAAGTATTACTGTCCCAGGGAGGTTTATTTTCAAGTCAGTGGGTTTGGTTTACATAAGTATCTGCTCATGTTGCAATGCCTTTTATGTTGGCATGACAACCAGAAGCCTTAAAAAGAGAATTAAGGAATATCAGCACTCTATTAAAATTAAAGATGAAAGAAATGCTTTGTATAAACATTCTATTATTTGTACGAAATATAAAAAGTTTTTATTCTCTGTATTAGAGTTAGTCCTATTAGATCTGAGGGGAGGTAACTTTAAAACTAGAGTGGAGACAAAGGAAGCAGACTGGCAAATAAAACTAAGAGCAGACAAGTATCCAGGTTAAAATTAATCTGTCAACATCAAGTGTTTTTCAAAAAAATAAAAGGCTGAAAGTTTAGAAGTTATACTGTTTTGTATTGTGTATTTTACCTTTTAACAAGTTTCATATTTATTATTATTCTTTGGTTTGGTTTCCTGACTGCATTGCTTTTTAGTGTTTTTTTGTTTTTTGTTTTGTTTTTTGTGCGTGTTAGTTATTTACCACTGTCAAAATTGTCTTATTTTTATTATTTAGATCAGAATTTTAGCTGAAAATTATACTTAAAGACAACTATTCTTCATTGATTTTTGAAAGTCTTGTTAAGTTTTAGCCATTTAATGCATTATAAGCTAAGCTAATATATAGAGTGGCAATGTGATGCATTCTAAGACGGGGAGTGGGGGATAAGGTCTGAGTTTGCCTGGGAAAGTTGTACATACCCAGCAGTCAAAGCCTGCTGGCCTTAGTTCTGTTATTACCAAACATGGAGCTCCTCTTTCCAGGTCTAGGAAAACTAGATTCAAAGGTACGAGTTTACATATGGCATGTTAGAGAGTGCACAACATATACGATACCCTTGTAGCTGAAACAAATTCTTCAGATGTTAAAACAAATTGACATTTGTTCCCAAGCAGAATTTGCAACTTGATCTTAAGAATTAAGTGCAAGAAGCTACCTTGTTGGATGGATGGAGCCTGAACCATCTGTTTGTAGTAAGAGTAGTATAGTCCACATTCTGTTCGAAAGGAAATTTCTCTCTCTACCTCCTAAAATGAATAAACAAATAATCTGAATATTAAAACTGGAATCTCAAAATAACATACCTTAACAATGTAAAAAATCTTTACGTTTAAAAATATGGTGAAGTTAGACAGGAACATACATACCTTCAATGAGTCTGGGCTTAGTCCGCTTGAGGTAAAATGGAAGCTATGCATTTACCTTTTCATCCTAAGCTGCTTGTCACATCTGATCTGACCTTTGCTATTCCACCTTGCCTCAAGTTCCTTCAAGATTTTTCCCTCTCATGATCCCACTGTGTACTAACTAATCTCAGATCAAGTTTGCTGATTAAAAATGTGAACATACTTGTATATCATAGACATGAAGGGGCAGAAAGAGTTTCAGGCTAGTTTGTTAGTTATTTAGGAAGATGTGACAATTTGAAGGGGGGGGTGGTAGAAGGGATGTTGGATTGGATGGACTACAACACGGAATCCAAGGATGCCTTGTGCACTACGCACAGACTGTCACTTAGCCGCCTGCAGGAAAGAGAGAGTACAAGGATATGTGTCTGAGATGTTCATTTTTTCCCTGCATTCTTTTTTGTAGAGAACATCTGTAGTCTCTCAAACTGTTTAAAGTGTCTGGTCATGTACATGCCAAAGCATGCAATGTACTCAGGGATCTGTCTGATGAGAGTAGAGTATGTGGAACAATGACCTCCTTTGACCTGGATGCCATGCCCTTTTGATCTGTCTGATAAGAGCAGAGTACAGTGGAACAATGACCTCCTTTGACCTGGATGCCATGCCATTAATTATAAGTACCGCAATATAGAATGAGTTTCTCACCACAGAAGATAACATGGTGGCCAAATGTCAAGTTACTGCCAACATGTGTTCCCAGATCCCCAACTACTGGGTCTACTTTTAGGGTTATATTATTAATGTGGTAATTTCTAGAGGTGGCCAATTTTCAAAGAGTACCATTAACGCATTTTTTTGCATTACGTTTTAGTCATTGGCTCTGGCACCAGTTGTTTGTCTGTGTCGGGCCCTCTTGAAGCTAGGGCAGCCAGAGGTCTTTTATGTTTCCCTTGACTTCAAAGAAGCAGATGCAAAATGGGGAGGCCACAACACTGATCCCTGTGGGACTCCATTAGTGACTGGCTTCTTTGTGTAGGTGGATTCCCCTATCCTAACTTCTTGTGCCCTATCAGCGAGACAGCTGGATATCTGTTTGGTGACATATGGGTTTATGCCCAATTCTGTAAGTTTATCTACAATGCCTGAATGATATTTTATGTCAAACACCTTGACTAAGCCAAGGTAGGCAGTATGCACTTTTTTGCCTTGTCAATTGCTTCAGTAACCTTCTCGAAGAAGTCCACCAGGTTAAGTAGGCATGACCTGCCTTTGCCAAAACCAAACTGGATAGGGTCCAGTGACATAATTCTTCAGTTCAGCATTATTATAAAACATACACACAGTGCTCTTAATGCACAGTACAAGTATTATACTTTAAAATGTATATTGCAGTCTTAGCCTTAGCCAAGCCTGTGTAGCGTGGTGGGTTAATGCAGTGTGCTATAGTTGAGAGGGGGCCCAGGTTTGACACTTGGCAGATGTGTTTATGCTAATAAGGGATATATCTTATTCTGTTAGGAGAGTTAATTTTCCAAAATTAGCAAATGAACTATACTTTAGACCTATTTCTCATATTTAGCAAATAAGCATTTTTAAAATGACAGCAAACTAACTTTTGTTTTGTATGATAATGTAAAACCTTGTTTGACGTATTAATAATGCTAAATGTTTAAACATTACTCATTTAGTGTAGAACTGCTGTTAAAAAGTAAGAGTTTTTTCTTAATTCCATTTTTATAAAACTTACACTATCAAAATATCCATTCCAATTTTTGCTGATAAAGAATACATCTTTTTTGTTTAGTGTTAATTTTATACAATTAGCAATCTAATTGCAACTACAGACTTAGCATTATTCTGTAAGCTAACATTTCTTAAAAGATAGCAGAGTTTTCATCTTTCTTCACCTTTCGGGTATTGTATATTTATGAGAACACACTCAATCTACAACTTGTTGCTTAAAACAATGAACACCTATTACTACTGAAAGTTTAGTATTATTGCTATGAAACAGAGATATTTTTACTGCAGTTCTACAAGTCTTACAGAACAGATTCTTTAATGCAGTCACTTGCTGATAAAAGGTACAATATATTCTACTTAGAGAGAAAAATGGTTTGCAAAATGCCCACTTAAAGTACAGTTGTGCAAGTAAACTTGCCATAACCGTAGATGTTCGAATGATCACTGCTGCAGTAGTATTAGCCATATGGAGTTATGTCCTGCAAAGGATAACAGACGGGCAACTTCCAAAGCTTCAAGGTACCTATCATGCACCCAAACTATTTATCAGTGTGAGCTGAGCTGACTAAAAAGTCAGGATTGGAAGCCAAGCCCTTCAAAGCTTTCAACACACAAAAACAAGGTGGATGTTCGAAGGCAGACTCTACTGCAGCAATGATCATTCGAACATCTGTTATGGTAAGCTTACTTACACAACTGTACTGTGTTCTTCAAATTGATCACTGCTGAAGTGGCCTTAGCTAAATAGGTAAATTACCAGAGCTTAAAATACACTAGGAGTTGGAAGGGGAAGAATCCAGACCCTTGGAGAATAGTCCTAGCAAAGCCTGTCCTAGACCTGGAGAATAAATCTAGTTTATAGTACTTTGTAACAGTATGAACAAAGTACCAAGTTGCTGCTTCTACAATTCTTCCAGAGTCCAACCCTTTCAAAAAAGCCATAGATGAAGCCAAGGCCATGGTACAGTGAGCCTTGACCCCACATGGAACAATTTTCTTGTGGTGGGAATAACAAAGGGTAGTCGCCAGAGACAACAATTTGAAAATAGTCTGCTTTGACACAGGTTGCCCTTTTTTCTTACCTTTACAAGAAAAGAACAATTCATTAAAAGTTCTAAACGATTTTGGTACAGGGCAAGAGTTAAGTGGGATTTATTTATTTATATTTATTTATCGACATTTGTTAACTGGCAAAGTCCACTGGGTCGGGGACCCAATTTCAGTGGAGGCCCAGGGAGAAAAGCTCTGCAATTAACAATAAAATAAAGATAAAAATAAAGAATAAGACTCTATACAGATGACATCAATTTTTAAAATAGCAAAACAGTAAGCAAAGTTAAACGTTATAACAAATACAGACAAACATTAATATACAATATAAAACTTATTAATACAATAACCGTTGGTATTGTAGTACAAGCAAATGAGTTGTTTCTTTTGACATTACATGAAACAAAGCAAAAGAACTAAACATCATGGCAGTTCATTGATGAAGAAAATGGTTGTTGCAGTAGATAGTAGTAATAGATAGGGTTGCCACCTTTTCAAATGCCCAAAGTGGGACACTTTTTGTAGAAATGTGAGATTTTGCAGGACAAAACATAGCCACGGCCAGTGCAAACGCCAGAACTTTACTTTTTTGCCAAAATAAAAGCTTATTTTTGTTGCATTTGAGTTGCTCATGCTATTTTATATAATATTATATGCTCCAGATACAAAATAACAGTTTTATGCAAATATTAAAAAAAAACTTAAGAAATATATTTTGTCTTAAAATCTGGACATTTGCCATTTTTTAGTTTTTTTCGCAGGACACAACTGCCCAAAGTGGGACTGTCCCTCGCAAAGAGGGACAGGTGGTAACCCTAGTAATAGAGGTAGTACTGTCTGGGTAAAAAGCTATTTTGAGACTATGGAGATGGCTTATTGGTCCTGGTTTCATGGTGGGTTTTTTTTGCTGATTGACAATGGCATTTGTGGTTGTCAAGGAAATAGTTTTTTAATGTTATTTTGTATGTCTTTATGCAGTCTATTTGGGTAATATGGGATGGTAGGGAGTCCCATTTCTTACCAATGCTATGTGAGAACAGGCATTGTCCAGCTCTTTTATTGGGCTTGGTTACACTTAGAAGTAATCTACTGAAGGGTCGAAGGGTGTGTGCAGGGGCATAACTTTGTAGTACTGATAACAGTGCTGGACAGTTATTTGGTCTATAAATTAGTTTATGGGCTAGCATTAACTGGGTATAGCAAAGATAGGAAATCTAACCAGTTCAGTTCACGGTTAGGCTTTCCTGAGGAAATTTCGCTATTTTATAGTAACAGGACTGAAGCTTGTTGCTGAGGGGAAAGTGAACGTTAGTAAAGATGGCGCAACCATAGAGTAAGGCAGGAATTCGTAAGGTGCTTGTGAGTTTTGTTTTGGTGTTATTGTCCATGTAAAGCTTATGACGATAGTTTGCCAAGTTTAAAGTGCATTTTCTTTACTGTGTTGAGAATGTGGGTTTCAAAGGTGAGTTTGTCATCAATTGCAATGCTTAGTAGTTTTGCAGATTTTACTATTTCTATTTCAGTTCCATCTTTAGCACAGATTTTGAAGTCTATATCTGGTGTTTTTGACGAGAATAACAGACTTTTTTTTTGGTATGTAGTAGCAGTTGGCAGTTGTTTAGCCAAGATTCAATTAGTGTAAAGGCATTTTGAGTAGCTGAGAGTAGGTCGGAGAAATTGCTTGAGGTAGAGATTATAGTTGAGTCATCAGCGTAATGGATAGTCTTACCTAGTTGTGTGACTTTGTGGAGGTCATTAATAAAGATGTTGAAAAGTAATGGACCCAGAATGGAACCCTGTGGGACTCCTATGCTGTCTGGCATGTAATCAGATTGAACGTTTTGCCACTTTACAGACTGCTGTCTATTATTTAGGTATGATATAAACCAGTTGAGGGATGTGGGACACATCCAAGTTTAGTCAATTGGGTCAGAAATTTAGGATCACTGATGTAGGATGACCTGTGTCTAAGGCTTTGTTGACAGTATCTGTGAAGGAGAGCAGGTCTGTAATGGTGCTGTGCTGTGGGCGAAAACCATGTTAAGTGGGAGACAGGAGATCATTGTCAATAAGGTAGTTTAGTTTTGTGTGTACACACCAAGTATTTTGGATAATGAAAAAAGTATAGAAATGGGGTGATTGTTCGAGAGGTCATGAGAGTTTCCGCCTTTATGTAGGGGAGTGATAACACATTTTTTCCATAGATGTGGAACATAGCCTTCTGTGAGAGAGCGGCTTATAAGAATACTTACTGGATATGCAATTGCATTTGCAGCTAGTTGTAAGTATTCTGGGGGAAGGTTATCTGTGGAAAGACAGCAGGGTTTGAGCTTTTTTAGTAATTTACATATGAGGGATGTGGGTACAGGTTGGATAAAAAAATGAGTGAATTGTGGGAGCACTGGCATTTTTGTCAGGAAGAAGAGGTGAACAGCCAGTTTGTTCGGAGTTGTATGTATTTTGGGAGTGTGGGTTTGGGTTTGTTGGGGAGTATTTGATTAAGTTTTGAATGGTGGTATTGAAGTTGTGGGAGATTTGCTGGGGTTGGTCTTATCAGGTGTGGGAGATGGCTTTGAGACTGACTTCCAGAATTTCCTAGGATTGTTTTGCAGGAGTGTTAGCGGAGAAATATTTTTTTTTATCCTGCATTACTAGTTTTCTGGCTCTGCTTCTTAATTGTTTGAAGTTAGTTTTGTTTTGTTGTGATCTATCTCTTTTGCCAAGTTTTCCAAGCTCTGTCGCTTTGGAGGAAATATTGTTTGGCCATTTTTGTTAGCCGTAGGGCGTAATTTACTTTTGTTTGCTTGATACGTATGGGGGCTAAGCTATGAAGTGTATCTAAGAAGAGATTAAAGTAATTAACTGCTTCATCTAGGAGAAGTGTGTTTAGTGGGAGCCCATTAAGGGTTTTTAGAATGCTTGAGAATTTATTTTGGTAAAAGTGGGTCAGATTTCTGGATGTTTTTAAGAGTGGGTCTTGGTTATATGAGGGTGGGTCCCGTGGGAGTATGTTGGGAGGTGGTCACTTAGTATATTGGTTAGAGTTTCAGAGTTGAGTAGTTGTGGGGGTGAGTAAATAATATCCAGTCTAACATAGATTCTGAACCCGTATAGGCCGTGGGTGGGAGTATTGCTAAGCTGGATAAAGCTGTCTAAATTTAAGCTGTTGGCTGGGGAGTTGGAGGCAAGTTTTTACCACTTTATATTTGTATCTCCTAGGATTATAGTTTCATTTGATATGTTTAGGTTTATCCATGATAAGAATTCTTCTAGTATGGGAATATTTTGGCCTGGGGGATGTAGACTATTGCAATAGTAGGGTTTTATTGTTGTTTAAATTTAGAGTTGTTGGAAGAAATTCTAGATTTTGAAAGATAGGAGTTGGTTTGGGGAAGGGGTGACATTTAGGGAATCTTGGTATAATAATGCAACACCATCACTCGTTTTGGTGACTATCAGATCAAATTATGTTGAAGCCTGGAGGGAGTATTTCAGCATCTGAAATACGTGGCTTTAGCCATGTTCATTTCCTTGCGATAATATTTTGGGTGTGGGTAGTTAGCCAGGCATGAAATTCAGTAACCTTATTACAGATGCTACGAATGTCTATTGTTATAAAATGTAAATGGTGTTGCTTTGGATTTATGTTAGAATTTTGGGAGTGGCATGGACCGGGGTTTGGGTGAATGTCTCCACATACAGTAAGTGCAACGAGATGATTAATTACAGTTTCAGCATGATTATTTTTTGAGAGGGGTCTGGGATATTGTTAGAGGCAGAGTTTTAAGTTTGTGTTTGCTATAGAAAAGTTTATGTTGGGTGAGAGTAGTGGTATGAGTTACAATTAAAGGACAGATGGAATAATAATGTTGTTGACTGCTAGTGGAAGGGTGTGGGTGCTGGATGGCTGTACATGTGGGCTTAGGATGGTACATACAGTGGTGGCATTACATAGTAGACTTAGAAAAGCTGTGCAAGTGAGAATGAGTAATAGGAGTTGTATGTGTTGCAATGTATTAGTGAGATGTGTGATGTTTTGGGAGATAGGAGTGTGAGTATGTGGGAGGAGTTTGCAGGGTGTGCGTCTTGTGTGGTAATGGGAGGGTGCTAGATGAGGTAATGATGGGAAGGGGTTAGGGATGTATAAATTTGATGAAAGAGTGGGTGGGAATGGGGATAGGGTAGGGGGGGAGAAGTGAGCTCGTAGCGCAGCGAAGGGTGAACGGAGCGGGTTGCACCGGACCTCGGAAGCCCTAAACAGCCCAAGAATCCAGTAAAACCTATCTCCTCATGGGTGAAAAGAAGAGCAAAAAGTACTTGGACTGATGGTAGGTATTATAGTGGGGTCAAGAAGGCACAGATGTAGGTTAAGTGTGGTTGAGGCTATGAAGAAAAAATAAGGTATAGTCAAAGAAGGGAAGTGTAACAATTAACAGAGACAAAAGGTGGGAGAAAGTGGTCAAGAAGGCAAGTAGAGTACTTCTGAAAAATGTCAGAAAGGTAGGAAAATAAAGCTATTGGGGATAGAGTTACCTAGGGCTAGATACAAATAGGGGAGCCAGTGACACCAGGTGAGCAGAGAAGCAAAAAGAGAGCATGGAGAAAAGTTTGTTCTAGGAACTATTCCCTACAATCACAGTGGCCTTGTATAGAGAGGTAGATAAAGGTAATAAATGGTGGACAGTATAGCAATGATATACGGATGGGAGCAGGTACAGAAAAACAGGGTCACACCAAACTAAGTAGTACAGGTATAGAGCTAGAGAGGTAGGAGCATGACGGGGAAAAAGAAAGACAGAAGCTTCTTTGCGGTGTGCTTCTAAGCCTACAAACTAGGACTGAGCAGTTACAGATAAAAAAACTGAGGTGGACATAAAGGTTTTTATTTGTGATTTTGGTAGAGATCTCCCATGTTGTTAAGAGGGTCCTGTTGCTGATTAATGTCCTTCAGTAAGGAAGTTTACATTTGGGCAGAGGTGACCATGGTCTTCTGGGAGGGAAGGTATACTAAGGGGTGGAGCACAGTAAAGTTTCCCAGTTAGCAATAAGCTTAAAAGTTAACTGACTATATCTTAAAGATATGCTCTATATAAGACAAGAAGCAGTGACAACATTCAATTATACACAAGTCCCTAATAATGCTACTATCACAGAAATATATAAGGTTATCAGTGCATTCTATGCTGTGCTATCAATAGTTGCAGCAGACTAGTACAGTAGGAAATGCATTCTTTTCAATTCAAAAAGGCACCATCTTTTGACTTAGCTTTTCTGCCTTGCTTCATAGGAATCCCCAGTAGTGTGCTCGCATGTGAATACTACCTGGTATTGTTTTGTTTGTGATTCTTATTGCTGTTTTTGTAAAGTTCATCCTAATGAGATCCTGCAGTGCTTCTGTAACTACTCTGCCTCCCCAAGAACTAACTTTAAACGTTTATGTACTATATTGTAAAATAAAAATACAACCTATACCTGCCACTGTTGTATATTAACCCTGCGTGCATTTGCTAGCAGTCTACCATGGATTTTATCTCCTTTTACTCTCCTAGGCTCTTTCCCCTCCTCTGAGTGCTCGTAGCTTACTATTGTACTTACTCAGTTAGGCCACCAGGTGGCAATGTTCAACCACTACGTATCTTTTAATACAAGTCAAACGTACTGTAACTGTTCTATTAAATTTACCACTGCCCTGTTTTCGCCCTATTAATGCTTACGATATTCTACTAAACTGCTACTGCTCAGTTTTCAGCGCCTATCCCCTGTCAACCCTCTGCATCCTTCTAATTTCACACACACAGTGCCTTATGCCAGTGCCTCCTTACCTATGAGCTAGTTCTCAGCTTCACTGATAACTTTTCGCTGGCTTTCTTCCTTCTCCTTGGCTCCACCCGCTCCGTTCACCCTGCGGGCTCACTCCACTCCCCTACTCTGCCCCCAATTTCCACCCACCCCCACTACTCCTACTTCTATTTCAACCACTCCCCACCCACTCAAGACAACCATCCAGTCAAAGCCTTCCCCTCTTCACCCCTCCTCCTTTCAGCCATAGTCAACCATCCAATCAAAGCCTTCCCCTCTTTACCCCCCTCCTTTCACCCATAGTAATTAAATACATCACTAATTAAATACATCACTCTCACTACCCCCTCTCACCCCACAGCTCTTCTCTCAAACTACAAATCCTCCCATATACTTTTTTCTAGCCATGCTTTCCTTACTGTTCCTAACACTCTGGACTCCAATCTTCCTCCTACTACTCCTAACAACTTTATACCATGCCAGCTCCTATACCTCAAATCAGCTTCCACTCTCTACTTCTTACCATGCTCCCACACAAAACCATCTCCTCCCTCACACAAATAATCATTATTTTCCATCTACTCCTCTCTGTTTCAGGTCAACCCTCTGCACTTTTCTAATCCTAAAATTATTTCCACTACTGCTAAGATGCTTACTCTTACACAAATAGACCATCCAGAATACCCTAAATCCAAGCCAAAACACACTAAAATAACCTCCTTCAGTAACCTTGTCTTAGCTGGAGACATTCACCCCAACCCCAGACCTAACCCATCCACAAATAACAATTACCCTCCCCCCTCCTCTAGCCTTGCATCCCCCTACAATACTCTTAGATGTTTCACACTCAATACCCAGTCTAAACAACAAAGCACATCAGTTTCAAGCATGGCTACGTCACAACAAACCTGACATTGTGGCCATCAATTTGGCTCAAACCCCCACATCTCTGACTCTGAAATCCTTCCCTCTGGATTTCACAATCTTGGATGTGACCGCCCCAAAAAAAAAAAAAAAAAAAACCGGAGGCTTTGCATTAATCTATTTCAATCTACTTACCTTAATTCCCCTACCAAACCCCATTCCTAAATTCGTCAATGCAGAACTAACAGTCGGTCTATTAAAAATGAATAATCACAAAAGCCTCTGTATCATCACCATTTATATCCCACGAGGAAATAACATCACAACCCTTGAAGACTTACTCCAATGGACCTCATCTGAAATTAACCTTGAAACTTACATACTAGGTGATGTAAACAATCGACTGGAATAAAATCAACAGTCCCATACCCTCCTTGTCCATTAACCTCTAACTTTACTCAAGTAACCCACTCCATCACCAAACCCAGTAAAACAAATCTCCCAGGATCTACTCTTGACTGGAGCTTAGTCACCCAGCCAAATAAAATTACCAACTCTGGCACCATCTCTGACTCTATTAGTGACCACCTGCCAGCTTTCATTTACTGTGCAACCACCTCCCATCCACACCAACTTCAATATATTCAGATGCACAACCTTAGTAAATTTGACCCCAAAACCTTCTCTATCTCAAACAAATGAATTGGAACATTCTAATAATCCTTCCACTTGATAAAGCCATAGACCACTTTAATTCTACTTTCCTAGACGCTCTTAACTCCCTAGCTCCACCAAGGAAAAAAAGAATAAAACTTTAACTGCCCCTTGGCTAACCAAAGAAACAAAGCAAATTATGCATCAGAGACAAATCCTGGAAGCTTTACCAAAAGAATACATTTCCCAAAACCCTTCACCAATATACACAGCTCCACAACTTTGCAAAAAAAAAACAAATCTTCAAAGACAAAAAATCCTACTGCACTAACCTCCAGTCCAACCATCCCCAAAACCCTAGGCTTTTTTGGAACTCCATAAACTCACTCCTCAACCCAGGCTCCAAAAATAACCCCTGTCCAGACCCAAGTAAATCTGATCTCAAATTAGCCTCACTATTCGACTCTTTTCTTTATACAGTCGATATCCAACCTAACGAAAACTTTTCCCAACAATGACCCATCTCTCCTACATTCCACCTCATCTAAGTCCCCAAATAATTTCTCCCCTATGTTTGAGCTTAAACCTGTCTCCACTAACTACATAAAAAGATTTCTATCCCCTCTTCCTTTCTCAAGTCTGCTGCAGATGGTATATCTCTCCCAATTAGTATACTAATTAATAGATCCATAAAGGAATCCAATGTCTCTAAACTCTGGCGTTCCACCTTTATTCTTCCTCTCCACAAGGGAGGCAAAAACACTAACATTTCAAACTTCTCTCTCCAATCTCCAAAATCCTTGAAAAATGCATCCACCTCCAACTTATGCCTTTTCTGAGTAAAAAACAACTTCATACCCCTACCCAAGATGGCTTCTGACCAGGACATAGCACCATAACAGCTCTACTCTCATTCTTAGAAACTGTCAATCAAGCCAGAGATTCTGGGAACTTAGTATCCATAGTGCTCCTAGATCACTTTAAAGCATCCAATACTGTTTCCCATAAGTTCCTTCCAAGTCACCTCTCAAACCTAAATCTCTCCCAAAACACTCTTTCCTGGTTCTCAAGCTGTCAGACAGATCTCAGCCTGTGAAATGGAAAAAAGGCACCTCACCTTTCTTACTCACCCATACTGGAGTACCACAGGGGTCCATCCTCAGACCAATGCTGTTTAATATCATTATCAATAACTTTCATTCTGCTATTCCTAATGCCAAAGTCATCCAATATGCAGATGACTCTACACTTGTCTGCTCTGCCTCTAACCTCCCTGAACTCCTACCTAAAACTCAGACTGCCTTCTCAACTACTGAGATCTGGATGCATCAAAATCACCTTTCTCTCGATGCTAACAAATCTAAAATACTATTCACACTCTCAAAATCTTTCTCTTTTGATAAAAATACCTTCCTAGTCCTTAGCCAAAGCAACCCTCCAATCGAAGTTGTTCTCTTTGTCAAACTACTCGGTGTAACTATAGATTAACACCTCAAGTTCGACATCCATATTCAGCAAAATATAAAGAAAACCCACCAAAAACTAGGTATGTTATACAGGAACAACCACTTCCTCTCTACTTCTACCAGGCATACTCTGGCCTCTTCTTACCTCCTTCCCTCCCTTCTGTATGGTGCTCCGCTACTAACTAACCTATCCTCTTCCATCACTTCCAAACTTGAAAGCTGTTATAACAAAATTTCTAAATTTGCCACCAAAGCCAAGCATTCCACTCATTACTGTGTTACCCTCCAATCCCTCCAACTGGTTAGAATTCACAAATTACCTGGACTTCCTCCAACTCATTACAGCGCATAGACTAATATTTAATCCAACCAAGCACCCTGCTCCAACATCCTTCCCCCATACACCCTAAATAGAACTCACAGATCTGAACACCAAATCTTACTGTCCACAAATCTAAATGACCTGCTGGACAACTTCTCCTCTCCTTCTCCCTTCCACACTAAGGACAATGTCAAACACAAACAACATCAAAACTCAGCTTTACACCTACCTCTCCTCCAAATGGAAATGTAACTGCATTCTCCCTACCTAGAACTCTTTAACAAAAGCCCCTGGGAGGGTATCCTCCTGAGTTCCTAAGCACCTTACAGCTGGCTATAACCTTCTATAGCTAATTCCCATACGATCTCTCACACTCTGTAAATACTGTAAATCGCTTTTGACTAACTGTGTGAATTTCTGAAAATGTATCTGCACAATATTTTTCCACTATGGGCAATATTGTTCATGCTTTGTATTATTTAATATGTATTTGTACTTGTATTTTTATTGGACTATGTTTACTATAATCTGTTTCATGGAGCTTTTTTCCCCGGGCCTCCACTGAAAACAGCTCTCTGGGCCCAGTGGACTTCCCCAGTAATCAAACTGGAAATAAATAAATAAATTAATTAATTAATTAATAAAATACACTTGATCCTTTCAACAGAACAAGGTGGCTTAGGATTACCTGATTTAGAGTAATATTTTGGATCTACACAATTAAGGCTCATATACATAACCCAACCAGAAGGTTCTAATTCAAAGTGGAAAGGATGACAATAAAGTGGGAAATTCAAGAAACAAGGAAAGAGTGGGATTTTGGATGCAGATCCTTAAGGATATTAATAATAGCCACACACAAGATTGTATTCATAAAGTAGCAGAAAGTATTCTAAGAACTAAGTCAACACAAGAATGGAGAAAGGAGAATTTGTCAATAAGGATGACTGCAAGTAGGGGTACAGAGAAGAGTAAGAGGAGGTGGAATTTACTGAAGAAAACTGGCAAAAGAACCAAGATAATGGAAGTAATTAACCAGAGAGAGAAAGGTAATATAATGGGATGAGTCCAAGAAGACATTTGGACTGCAGGGTAGAGACTACCTTCCCTGCCAAGGATTGATATCAGGGTATAGGCAAAAAGAAAGAGATATGGAAACCATAAATTAATGACCTGTTCTAGTAGAGTTTTTAGTAAAGTCTAAAACAGAAGCTGCTGTTAAAAATGAATAATTAGTAGGGCATATAAAACATTGCAAGACAACTAGAACAATCAAACAGAGAAGGTTAGAAAAAACATCAGGAAGACAGCTTGAATAAGTAATTTATAAGCTAACAATGGGAGGCCATATGTATGAAACAACGTCCAGAAGGTTTAGGATTTTTGGTTGGAAGTGTTTGGATAGGTATATTTACACCCAAAGCAAATTTCAAAGAATTTGTCCTCTGGCAGATTGCAAGTAATGGAGGTGTGACAGGAAAGAGGTAACTGGGGAAATATATTTTGAGAGCATAACGAGTTGGCAGATATTAAAAATTCCCTACAGAGTACTCTGTCAGAAATACTGGAAGAACAAATGGGTGTAACTGAGGAACTGATTCTTTTGAGCTGAAACACAAGATCTGAACTTCCAAGACATAGTATGACCTTACGTTTAATTCTGGTGGCTGCTAAAAAAGCAATTACTAGAAAATGTAAGTCGAAGTTTAAACCAACAGTATTTGAAGTACTGAATATTCTAACAGAGATAAAAATACTGGAAGTGAGATCTTAAGAAAAGTGGAGGAGCAAAGAAATGGAAATTATGAGAACAATACATGCACAATGATGTTCAGGAGGAGGAGAGAGAGGGGTTTAAGGGAAGGCAGGAACTGAGTAATTTATGTAAAGTTGGACTGATAGTTATAAAAAAGATCATATGTGATATATAAGATATGTTAAAAAAACATGTTAACATGGTTTGCTTTCTGTTATATTATGTATGTCTGCTTACAGCTCAAGTGATAATTTAATAAAGGTGTTAAAATTCTAAAAAATTTTGTTCTGCCAAGATAGTATTGGAGTAGTAGTAGGTACGAAGTGTCCTTTCACCCTCATTTCTGGGTTCTGGAAAGCAAACAGAGATGAACAAAATGGCTTAATGTAAACTGGCAACCACATTGAGAATCAGTCCTTCTTTCAAGTCATTACAGCCAAGTGTGCCTCCAGGCATTTCTGCAGTTACCTCTGCACCTCTAGGCATCAAATATTGAGTATTCATATTTGGATTAATAATTACAAAACCATGCTATATACAAGGTATCAGAACATTTTATCTTGAAGAATACATGATGGCAAACACAACTGTATTTGATCTCTATCAATGAGCATTTGTTAGCTCTGTAATGGGATAACTTCATTTTTTAAAGGCTCAAGCCACACCCACTGGGAGTTAAAAGTATACACTCAAACGAGCTGTACTGGAGGGAATGAGTTAAAGAAACCAAGAAGAGATAACACTGACCCAACATAAGAACTTGCAACTCAGACACTCTTCTTGCAGAGGTAAGACCAATCAGCAAAAAACTACTTTCCATGTTAAGAACCACAAGTCAGCCAGAAAAACTGGTTCAAATGGAGAAAGTGTTAACTTCAATAACAAATTTAAGATCCCAAGGAGAAGCTAAAATTTTCTGGGAGGCTTCTTATGCAAAACCACTTTCAAAAACATTTTCATATGACAGTGCATTGAAAGAAGGGGACCCATGGGCTGGCATGCTGATACGGCCAACAAATGAACATTGGCAGAGGAGTAAGACAGATTATAGGATAGTAACTCAAAAACTGCAAAACCAAAAACACTGAATGTGTGCTGGTTCCAGAAACTAATATATCACTTTCTAGTAGCAGGCTTTCTGCTGCCCATCCCCCAAAAAAGGTGCCCCAAATGTATTAAGATCTTATCATCCAGTCAGGCAGTTTTAGCTGCTTGGGGTCACGACGTACCAAACATCCCTGATCTTGTGCAAGTAAATCCAGTCTGTGAAGAAGCTTATGGTAATTGCCCATGGCCAATTCCAAAAGGAAAGAGAACCATTCTTGCCTGGGCTAGAAGGGAGTCACCACAATGATCATTGCAAGTCCTCCTAAATCTTCAGAATTATCCTGGATATCAGTGGAAATGGTGAAAAGGCATACTGGAGCATTCATGTCCAAGAAAAGAAAAGGCATCTGTTTTACAGGCCTTCCTGGATGGAATCCAGGAGGAGAATAATGCCAGTTGATTGTTTAGAGAGGAGGCAAGAAAAAGGTCTAAATGAGGACTTCCCCACAGATTCATCAAATCTTGGAAGATCCTCTGATTCAGTTTCCATTCATGAGGGTCTTCTCTGGTCCTGCTCTGCTTGAGAGTCAAACAATTTTGCTTTGACAGAATACAAGATGCCTGTAGAGTGAGATTGTGCTGTAAAGTTACATCCCATGCAAACATGGCTAGTCTCCACAGAGGTAAGATCTGGATCCCCCTTCTTTGTTTATGTACCACATCACTGTGGTATTGTCTGTAAACACTTGGAGGTCTTGGGGATCACAGATTTGACAGCATTTATAAGACCCAGCATCTTTTTTTATGTTAATTTGTTCTGGCCTTTCTTACTCAAAGACCCATCACTTTTATTACCATTGACACTGCCCCCCAAGCAAAGTCTGAGACTTCTGTTGTGACGGACTGCTTTGGAGCAAGAAAGGAGAACAAAAGGCCTGGATTCTGAGAAATCTGACATCTCCATCAACTGATTTCCCTTTTCATAACATCCCAGAATTGGAATTTGACAAGACAATGGACACTGATGCTGGGACCAATGAGATTTCAGAAACCATTGTATCTTTCTCATATGGAGTGTTGCGATAGGTATCACGAGACTCACTGAAGCCATGAGAGACAGAATGAGAATGTTAATGCAAATAAGTAAACTTTATATTTTACTTATTTGGTTTCTTTGCATGTTATGTTTTTTTTTTTTTTTTTTTTTTTTTTGTTTAATCTTATGGAATGCCTGTGAAGTGAAAAATTTGCTATACAAGTTGTAACACAGGTTACATCACAGCATGGTGGAACGAGTCCCCAAAGTAAGTAGAAACAAGAAGATCAGGAGAAATCTGAAGAAGCAATATGGACATGAGAGGGAAAAAGAGATTTACTATGGTGAAATATTTATGTAAAGGGGAAAGCAAAACTAAAAACTAATCAATACAAAAAGAGCAGCACCAAAGATATTTGAAGAGGAATCTAGGCAAAGGAATCAGGACATGGAAAACTTTACAATACAAAAAATAAGAACAGAAGAGGAAAAGTAGAAAAGATTAGTAATGGAGAAGTTAAAGAAATAGAGACTGAGGTTATGGAGTACCTGCGAAGTGAAGGATTCAGTGTAGACAATCTAATTCAGAAAGCACCACAGCAGGATAGAGCAATTTGTTTGTTTGTGTCTTTCGGCTTTTCCTGGTTAGGGGTCGCCACAGCGGAACTCCGGTCCGCTAATGATTGGCAGTAGATTTTTACGTGCCGATTTGCCGGCCCTGACGCACAACCTTCAACAAAGGTATGCCCATTCACGGATGTCTTCACACAGAAGACGCTCTAGCTGAGAATTGAACAGCGTCTTACTGTGAGGCGACTAGAGCAATAAACATCCAAATTAAGAATGAATCAGTGGAATGCTTGCCATATGAAGATACTTTGGAGTCTTCCACAGGAAACCAGTATAAACATTCACTTGAAGCTGGACAGCAAAGGAAAGAATAGGAAACTGTGGCAAATCTGAAGCAGTCAATGTTGAAGAGTGACAGGTGATTTCCCATATGATGGAGCAATGGATGATGGAATGAAATTGAAGAGAATGTGCCACAGGAAGATGCTATAGAACTTTCTATAGAATGCCCATAGAAAATGGGGAACAAAAATGTGCTCTCAGTTTATAAGAAAATAAGCTAAGAGAAAAGTTACTTGATTTAATACAGAAAGATAGACACACATTAAAATCAATGAAAGAAATAGACTACAGAAGGTCAATAAAACCCAAAAGTTAGAAGTTAGATAAAACAAATTAACACAGTAATTAGGACTATTCATAGAGATCCATGAAATATAGCAGAAGTAAACAGGATATATTACTGTGCAGCAAAATTAACAACAGATAAAACTCTACCACAAGAGCACAGGGTAGTAAGGGAAAGGAAGAGGAGAAATCTAATACCATCATGGAAGCATCGACAGAGAAATCTATAAAGCAATTAAGACCAGAAGTGTCACTGTTACGAGTACAGAAGAGGGAACAGATCAACAAAAACACTCAAAGATAGATGTGATAAAAGCAATGTGCACTATTATAACGGATCAGGATTTATCATGCACCATCACAAATAATAAACTACAAATAGCACAGGCAGAAAAATGTAGAAGCTAGACAGATAAATATAAAGAAAAAGTGCAAAATAAGCAATTTATTGATGACCCAAAAAGGTGTTATAGAGAATTGGGAAACAAGGTAAAAGGGAATGAAAGATAACCCAAAAAAAAAAGAAGAAATTGATACATTTTGGAGACGTATTTATGAAGATCCTATGGAACATAAAGATGCTAAATGGATAGAAGAAGTAAAAGAAAGAATAAGAAGTTCAGAGGTACAGGATATGAAATGGGATGAAGTAACAGAGAGATTGAAACAAAGCCTCTAATCAGAAAACCCCAGGCCTAGATGCACTACCTAACTTCTGGTTAAAAGTATTAACATCTTTGCACGAAGACTTAGCCATGAGTAAGAACTATTTATATGTGCAGCCCGAATACACACCAACCTGGCTAACAGGAAAAGGAACTATGCTCCTGCTTATCAGTGAACCTGCAAGCTACCCTAAAAATTACACACCAATAACTTACCTTTTGATAATGTATAAACTATACACTGGAATTGATGCCAACAGAGTTTATAGCCATTTAGAAGAAAACTCAATTATGGCAATAGAACAAAAGGGCAATAAAAGAAAGTCATATGGAACAAAGGATCATCTGTTGTTAAATAAAGTCATAGTGGAGAAATGTAACAAGGGGAAGAATCTTAATTATGGCATGGATTGAAAAACAAACAAAAACATTTGACAGTATCCCACATTCATGGATAAAAAAAGTTGTGTCTTACCATAGCGTTCCATCTGTGTTGTTCATCTTATTTCATTCATCACTGATGGATTCGGTTCCGAGCCCTCTGAACCAAGTCGGCCTTTTTACAAAGCTCGTGCCTGCCAAAAAACTCTTGAGCCAAGTCTCTACCCAAAATGCCCTTCTCCCTGTTACCTCAGATCGAGTCTGCTAGAGAAAGGAAGTAAAGCCGAGGCTACTTCTGTGCAACTACCCTAGGGCACCTCTTAGACCCAAAGCATCCCCAAGGAGCCTTCGGAGGGGGAAGGAGGGTGGGAAGTGAATGAAAGAAGATGAGTAACACAGATGGAATGTTATGGTAAGACATAACTTCTTATCTGATGTTGTTAATCTTCTTTCCATTCATTACTGATGGGTCAGAATCCCAAGCTACCTTGAGGTCCATGGGCGGCCCTTATGGAAGAGCATTCCTGAGTACCACTGAGCCGAAGGCAGCTCTCCCTCTGCAGACCAAGTCCAATTTGTAATGACTGATAAAGGTATGAGACTTAGCCCAAGTAGCTGCTGCACAGATGTTATGCATAGAAGCCCCTGAATGGAAAGCTACAGATGTTGCCATATATCTAGTGGAGTGAGCTTTAACTTTTGGCATAAGTTAATTACTGAGGGAATAGATTAAATGTATGCAGTCCTTTAGCCATTTTGATGATGTAACCTTGGAAACAGCCTCTCCCATTCTGGGCCCAGAACAGGAGATGAAAAGCTGTTCAGATTTACAGATAGGTTTGGTCTTGTCTAGATAAAAATCTCAACTGTCTATGTACATCTAAAGAGTGAAAGCAGTACTCTCCTCTACTGGCAAAATTCAGAAAGAACACTGGTAGATCAATGGTCTGATTTATGGAGAATTCAGAAACAACTTTGGGGAGAAAGGATGGATTTGTCTGAAGTGATGCTCTGTCTTTATGAAAGACCAGATAGGGCCTCTTTATACACAATGTCTGCAGTTCTGAGACTCTTCTGGCAGACGTGATGGCTACCAAGAAGAAGGATTTCCAAGACAAAAACTTTAGATCACACTTCGCAGCAGGTTCAAAAGGTTTCTGAGTCAAAGACTGAAGGACTAGAGTGAGGTTCCATGGGCTGTCTGATAGGAGGCCTGATATGAGAAGTCCCCTTGAGAAAAGCCTTGCAAATGCGTAGAGAGATAAGAGGTGTGCCATCTATACCATTGTGGAAATTAGAAATTGCCGCTAGATGTACTCGTACGGTAGAGGCAGAGGCTCCATTATCAAAAAACTTAGCCAAGTAATGAAGCACTGCAGTAATGGGAGCCGAATCCAGGTCTAGCACTTTATCCTTGGACCAGATGGGCAATCTTTTCCATTTGTCTGGGTATAGTCTTCTGGTGGATGGTTTATGAGAGGCCAGAATGATGTCTCGAACAGACGAGGAGAGATTAGCTTGCCTGGCTACTAGTGGAAATGGAAAAACCAAGCTGTCAGCTTGAGACTGGAAGGATTTGGGTGATTCAACCCTTGGGGGTGAGTAATCAGATCTGATAGAGGGTCCAGAATCCACGGCGGGTATACTAGGTGAGGCCGAAGGAAGGGGAACCAAACTTGACTAGTCCAGAATGGGGCTATGAGGATCACCTTGCATCTCAACCAAAGAGCTTTCTTTAGACAGGGGCATCCTACCATAGTCACCACTGTCTCTCACTTGCTGAACTGGGCTGGCTTGAACTCCCTCACCTCCTTCAATGGTATCAACTCTCACTCGCCCACAAACTAGTAAACCATCCACTAAATGTCCCATCCCTCCAGAATCTACTCCAACCCTATTGCACCACCAGACCACTAAGATCCAGCAACAAAAATTACTTGCAGATCACTAAAGCCAATAACTCTGCTGGTGAAGCACTATTCTCTTGCGCCATAGCCAAATTATGAAACTCCCTCCCACCCACAATTACCTCCATACCATCATGCACCCACTTCAAAACTTTACTAAAAGCACACCTAAAAACATGCTGGTTATGCCCTTGCAACTCCCACTCTAATATCACCCACCCCATCCAACCACTATCTTTCTTTCCACTCCACTAACTACCTCGATTATAGCAAGCTCAGATGCTCATAAGCCTAGTACTTATTATACAGCAGGAACTTCTTATTGTAACATTTGTTAACATCTGTTATGTACTTCACAGCAAGATTCTAGTTGTCTACTGATGTACTATGTTCTTCATCTGTAAATAAGTTGTAAGTAATTGCTATGTAAATTGTTAATCGCTATGTAATCAAATGTAACTACTGTCTGTTTGTTTTAACTGTTGAGCTTTTCTCCCCGGGCCACCGCTGAAAATGGATCTACGTCCAGTTGGACACTCCCGGTCAACAAATATAAATAAATAAATAAATAAAGAAAGAAAGAAAATTGTGGGATCAGAGGGATGGGAGGATAAGTGTAAAGAAGTCCCATGGGCCAATCATGGATCACAGCGTTCCTCTGCGACTCCCCCCTCCGGGGGAAGTAGGGCGAAATAGCTGCTGCACTTGGTGTTTGATGGGGAGGCAAAAAGATTGCAGCAGGGCTGGCCCCAGTGGCTGAAGATTGCTGATGCCACCTTGGAGTTGAGGGACCACTCGTGAGGCATGAGGTTGCATCTGCTCAGCTTGTCCGCAATCATGTTTGAGCTCCCCGGGATATGCGTTGCTATTAGAAAGTGGATGGAAGCTATCGCCCACTGCCAAATTCTCATGGCTTCTTGACATAGGGGATAAGACTTGGTTCCTCTTTGCTTGTTGATATACCAGACCACCGACATAGTGTCTGATTGAATTGCAATTGTCCCTGCAACGCTAACAGCACAGCTCTCCGTTCCAGAACATTGATATGCAGGTGGGCCTCTGAGGTGGACCATGTACCTTAGACAGTCTTTCCCTGGAAATGGCCTCCCACCCAATCAAGGAAGCATCCATGGTCACAATGGCTGTGGGTTGAGGAGACTGAAATGGATGACTCCAAAGTTCTATATCTGGCCTCATCCACCAAAGCAAGTCCTGTTTGCAGGAGGTGGTTATTCGAATCTGGTAACTGAGGGGTTGATAGTTTGGGAACCACTGACACAGAAGGAGCCATTGCAGAATCCACATGTGTAGCTTTGCTAGAGGCACTATTGGTATTGACACTGCCATAGAACCTAGGGCCTGAAGAACTTCCCTTGCAGAAACTGTTGTTTGTGAGAGTATCACCCGGAGTTGAAGCCTCAATCGACGGAGTCTGCAAATTGGGAGTGATACCAGACAGGACTGAGTATTGAACACTGCTCCAATGAACTCTATTTGTTGTGTTGGGACAAGGTTTGATTTCTCCCAATGTACCGTTATTCCCAACAATTTTGCCAGAAAGAAAGTATAATGTAGTGCTGTTACCAGAACATGCTCGGTGGGGGCGGTAAGGAGCCAGTCATCCAGATATGGAAACACCCGGAATCCTTTTAGTCTCAAGTGAGCTGTTACCACTGCCATGCATTTAGTGAACACTCTAGGGGATGCAGAGAGACTGAATGGCAGGGCACGGAATTGATAATAAATGGCTCCTAGCTAGAAGTGAAGCAGACTCCTGGAGCGTTTGTCCATCTTGATGTGGTAATACACATCCCGGAGATCTATAGAGGACATCCAATTGCCTTTTCTTAAAAAGGGGAGAATGGACTGAACCATGAACATCCGAAATTTGGTTTGGGTGACAGACTTGTTTAAGCTGCTGAGATCCAAAATGGGTCTCCAGTTCCCTGTCTTTTTTGGCAACAAAAAGAATCTCGAGTAAAATCCGGATCCACGCTGGTCTGGTGGGACTGGCTGGATGACACTTTTTTGAGACAAATTTATAAACTCTGAAGCTGCTTCTTCCCTTTGACTGGGTAGAACGTCAGGAAGTTTCCTTGGGAAATTTGGCTGTCAAGAAAGGGGAATGGTGTAACCTCTGGTGATAATGCTATGCACCCAACCATCGGTGGTGATGGATTGCCAGGCAGCTTGGTGCAGAGAGGTGACCCCTGACTGCTTCCAGAGGTAAGCAATCAGGCTGCTCCTCAGGAGCGCTGATAAGACTGTCTAGAGAAGGAATCCCTGGAGCCCTGATTACGAGGACCCTTTCTGCCTCTATACGGGCATCTTCCAGAATTGTTACCCCCTCTGCCTCTGTGAGTAACATCACCACATGCGGCATGGAAGAGACCCTGAGATTTCTTATGCCACATCTTTCTGCTCCTCTGATACCTGCAGAAGGTACATTGAGGGTTGGAAAACCGAAGGCCTACGGCAGACAGGGTCTTTCCATCTTGCTCGCACCTGGCTAGCATGTCCTTCACTTTGGATGAAGCTTCGATGGGAGCATTCAGAAAGGAAGACTTGATGAGGTCCGTGAGGTCACAAATGCGCATTCAGGCATGACGCCTCATAATGCCCGAACCCACTGTTCTAGCCGCCCCTTCGGTTGCATATGACAACAACCTCATGGACGAGTTGGATATTGATTCCAGGGTTGTGAGGTCACTTTGTCACCGACTTCATCAGACAACTGTCCTGCGAGCGTCCCAGAGAGTTCAGAGATAGAGTCCCTCTGAAGCATTGTAAAATGTGCCAAATAATTAAGGGACTGTATGGCAAAGGTCCCTGATGCAACAACACGCTTTCCAAGTCTGTCCACTGCCTGGAACTCCCTGTTGGGTGGGTGGACAGCAGGACTTTCCTCAGCCAAGTCCTTTTTCGTGGCCGCCACCACCACCACCATAGCATCAACTGGTGACTCTTTGGACCAATGCGGGTTCTCCTCGGGAGGGGAAAGAATTTTGTCTGGTCTCCGAGGGATCGCCTCAATGGAATCAGGGTTCTTCCAAGCATGCTGCACGATGAGCTGGATGAGATCATTGGCAGGCGGGGTTACCCAAGAGGTAGAAGGCCGGGAGCGAAAAGCCTGCAGGAAGACGGACTCCTCAGGCGAAGAGTTGGAGGGCTTCCAGTCACCTCTACGCTTTAACATTTCCAGGATGTCTCCAAAGGAGACATCATCAGGAGGTGACTGTGGGGACCCATCACCATCATCGTAATCTGTGTATTCCATTAAGGACTCCTCAAGTGAGTCCATGTGCTTCCTCTTACACGTCTTCTTTCAAGGGGGTCCACAGTGGGGGTCTCTGAGGAGGACTTGGAAGAGTGGGTACCCTGAACAGGGGTGTCCTGCGGCTTCTCTGTCTAGAAGCAAGAACCCACTCCATTGCGCGGAATGCAGGCCCATCCAAAGAGGGATGGGAGCCCGGAACCAAGAAAGACAACTTCAGGACCATGGTCACACCCAGCGCCGACAAACCCACCCCCACAGATGGAGCCTCAAGCAGGATCAGCGTGGACATGGCGGACATGGCTATCGGCACCAAGGATGGAACCAAGGAGAGAGGTGGCTCCGTACCCTAGGCCGAAGCGCCCATTCCCCCAATCCCCAGATTGAGGAAGGAAAGGTTCAGCGGGAAATGAAGACCAAACGGACAAACTTGGGAGCCGGCGTGAGCTGCACCATAGGTGCTGAGGTGATGGATTCCAAGAAGGATGTTGGAAAAGAAGGCTTCGGTACCGAGATGGTCGAAGGAGTGTAAGATGGAGTCCATGGATAAGGCAAACCCAAGTCCTGCAGGTGGATGGGTCTTAGAAAGTGAGGGAATCCCCCTGGCTAACAACAGCTGGTCTACAAGACGCACTATGTCATGTTCAGAAAGGCTCCTGGTGGATCTAGTGGATACTCTGGATGGGAAGTCAGGAAGTTTGATGAAGGGGCTATACACATGGCCCAGAAATGGATCTATGGAGGGGGAGTATTGGGTTGGTGCAAGGTCTGCTGGCACCGAAGTCCCTAGTTTCGAGACCAGAAGTAAAGGGGTCAAATCCATTGAGGCTGGTACAACGCTCGGTGCCGAAGTGGCACTCGGAGCTGAAATGGTTAGTTCCAAAATGGAAACTAATGACACAGTCGATGGTGTGCCCTAAGCCGAAGTGGCCACAGGTGCCAAAGTCGAAATAGGCGTAGTAAGGTCTATGACTGGTGCCGGAGGCAGGACCGGTGCCAGTATCGAAGGTTTTGAGATGGTCGGAGCCAAGGAGGCTGATTTATGCTCCAAAGAGAACTTTGGGACCTTTGATTTTCCAGGCTTGCTCTGATCACCCGATAGTGAAGAAGGAACAGAGTGGGATCTCTTTTTGCCCTTAGAAGGAGGGGTTGAGACCTCCATTGCAGAAATGGCTTCTGAGAAGGGAGACTTGACTAACCCTTTCAGAATTAGTTTAGAATTCAGTTTTTTTGCGCTCATTAAGAGTGTGTTGACTGAAACTTTGACAAATGTCACATGGAGGCTGCACTGAAAGGTGGGACACTTCCAAACAGTATACACAGTCGTCATGAGAATCACTGTTGGATAACTTGCTCTTACATAAAAGTACAATGCTTAAAACCTGAAGTACCCTTCTTATCAGACATCATCAAAGTCAACAACGTTCAAAAAAAGTCACCAGTATAACAATACACTGGTATGACAGAGAAAGGAAAGGAAACACCTGAATAAAAGTCAGCTAATAGGTTAAACAATACCAACTATGGTATTGAAGAAATACCACAAGGGTAAGGGAGGAAAGGCCATACCAACAACGGTACTTAAAAGTGTAACAATGGTAACTACGGGCAGAGAGGAAAAACAAGGTAAGACAGAAGAAAAGACAGTAGAAAAACTAATCACTTAATAAAATACGAAGATATCCCAAATTTTTCACACAAAGATGAAAAAGTGTCACTTAGCTGAGAGCTCGGCTGAAACGCGGCTTTACAGCTACATGGCAAACAAGATCTGAGGTAACGGAGAAGGGCATTCTGGGCAGAGACTTAGCTCACGAGTTTTTTGGCTAGTGCAAGCTTGGTAAAAAAGGCAGACTCGTTTCAGAAGGCTTGGAACTGAACCCATCAGTGATGAATGGAAAAAAGATTAACAACATCAGATGAATGCTTACAAATGTGTAAGACAAACCCTACACTGATAAATTATGTCACAGTGAGCATGAACAACAGAAGAAAGAAACTGTTGCAAAAAAGAGTAAAATCCCACAACTGGAGGAACTCCCTGGTCAGCCTCAGTAAGAAGCTGAGATCCCTCATAAAATCCTCCAACGCTAGTTATGAAAACAAAATCGCCACCGATTCTAAAGACAACCACAAAGCATTCTATAGCTATGTCAAAAATCTCAATGGCAACACTCAGATCTACTCTGAGTTGCAGCACAATGACACTAAAGATACAGAACCAACTGATATTGCCAACATCCTGGCAGATAGGTTCAGTGCTAACTTTACACCCCCTCCTCACCCCCTAAAGGGCCCATCTTTATACCGAAAGAATGCAAAGTTCTTGTAATCACAGCTGCACAGGTAAAAACCTCACTCTCCAAAGCCAAGAATACAGCATCCATGGGACCTGACAACACCCCAGGCTGCCTTCTACGCGAATTACAGAATGAACTGTCACCCCACCTAAGTACCATGTTCAATCATAGCCTCACCTCAGGCTTTGCGCCCATTGAATGGCGCACAGCGACGGTTATCCCACTCCACAAAGGGGGGACCACAACAGACCCCGGGAGCTACCACCCCATTAGCCTGACGAGCCTGGTCTGCAAGGCCATGGAATGTATCATCATGGAACTCAAACAAAGACACTGGAGATCTCCAAACTCTGGATCCCACACAGTTCAGGTTTGTAAAAGGCAGATCATGTCTCTTAAACCTGATAGGCTTCTTTGAAGCAGTCACCAAAGCCATAGATGAGGGTAAGGTGGTTCACACAGCCTAATTAGATCTCACCAAGGCATTCATCATCCCCCACTCTGGAATTATAGATAAACTCACTAAACTAGGCATAAATCCCTACGTCACAAGATGGGTTTCCAACTGGCTTACTGACAGAAACCACACTGTAAAAGTAGCAGACTCCAAATCAGACTTCAGACCAGTGACAAGTGGAGTACCACAGGGTTCAGTCCTGGGTCCTCTCCTGTTTGGTATCTACTTCTCTGAAGTACAGGCTAACACAGAAGGTCTTTGGCTAACTAAATTCACAGATGACTGCAAACTAGGAGCCATAGTCAAAACTCCTAACGATGTGGACATCCTACAAAAGGGCCTCACTGAGACATGCTTGGTATCAAAGCCATGGTCTCAAGCTCAATGCCAAAAAGTGCATTGTCATCCCCTTTGGTAAAAACTCTGTACCCATGAACTACCACATAGGCGGTAGTCTACTTAACACCGAAAGTGTGATAAGAGACCTTGGGACACAGGTAGACAGTAGTCTCTCCTTTGATAATCACATCACCATATCACCACAGTGGTCAGGAAAACCTTCTACGTGGCACACCTCATCACAAAAGGTTTCTCATCAAGAAAAAAAGAGGTCATTGTTCCTCTCTACTCATCACTCATTAGACCCGTTATAGAGTACAACGCCCCTTTTGGTATGTACCTCACAAGACATCTACAACAACTGGAAAGGCCGCAGAAATACCTCACAAAGAGGATTACTGGCCTCAAACATATGCCCTATGCAGACCGACTCAAAAAACTCCAGCTTTACTCCATTGCATATCGCCTACTCAGAGGTGATCTCTGCCTAACATACAAAGCTATGTCAAATCCAGAGCTGTTGGACATGCTCCACTTAAAGAAATCCCAATCCCTCCGCACTACACGCTCTAGGGACCTAAACCTTGTCACCACAATAAACAGAACATGCTGGAGGGATAGAGTCCTGTCCCAGAGACTTCCCATACTCTGGAACAGACTACCTATCTATGTCAAACAGAGCTCCTCATTAGCACTCTTCACGAAAAATCTTGATGACTGGATGAGTAATAGGAAATTCACCCCGGGGATCACTTATGTGGTTCTGCTTGACAGGGGCACAGGAAAATAAATTTCTTGGGTGGTGAAAGCCAGGGTACCTTTTTGGCTAGGCTTGTATAGGCCCTAGGGCCAATAGCCTAGTACCTACCTATGAACCTATGAAACAGTGGCAAACCACTTTTCAGTTAAGCTATGATAAAGGACAAATTATTATTTCAGGAATAAAACTCCACAAAAGGTGTTGGAGAGATTAGACAGGAAAACAAGGATGCTTCATGCTCAAATGATTTATAAAAATCAGTGCATACAAAGATTATATATTCCCTGTTCCGAAGGAGCTATGGGCCTACTTGAAACTGATTACATATATAGATCTGCAATTGTGGGACTGCATATATATCTGACTTCACAAGACCCAAATATAGTGAAAGTTTTGAAATATGAGGAGAATAAATCTAAGAGGACTTCCCTTTTTAGTCTAGCAGAAGCATATCGGCACCAAGCGGGAATGGAAATCAAATCAGAAATAGATAAAAATCAGTCAGCAAGTGAATGTGCCCAAAAACAAAAGAAAGACTATAAGGTGAAGGATCAGATGAGAAGGCAAGAAATGTGGAAAATGCATAAATATAGCTGCAAGTACAGAAAACTCCTGGAAAAACCTCATGTTGATCAGGATCGAACGCAGGAATTGTTAAGGAGAAGCAAATTCAACCCAAAAGATGAAAGGTTAATATTGGTGGCCCAGGAAGGGGGTTACGTACATGTTGGTTTATAAAGTTCATTGAACATGTGGGACAAACAGACTAATGTAGGTTTTGTAAACAGAACGTCGCACACCTTGTTGTTGGTTGTGATATACTAATAGCAGAAGGACTGTGTACTGCAAGGCATAATAATGTGGCAAGATTGTTGCAATGGGGATTGTGCAAACATTATAATATTGAAGTAACTGAAAAACACTGGAAACATGAGCCACAAAGCTTCACAGAAAATGATGGTCTACATCACATGGATCACCCATTACAAACAGTTCAAAAGATGGATGCGAGAAAAACAGTCATACTAGTCCATGAAAAGAAGACATAATTAGCATTAACTGCTACACCCAGTGACTATAGTGCCTTGTGTATAGAGACACAGACATAAAATATCAGGATCTGTAGGCAAAAATGAGAGCAATACGGAAGAAAGATACCCAGACCATTCCAATAGTACCAGGAACAACCGGTCTTCTAAAAAAGAATCTACAATCAAATTTAAATATGTTACCAATACATGTAACTCCATACAAATTGCAGGAGGAGTCATTACTGGACACACTGTGGGTGCTGGGAAGAGTACGTCTGGCTGATATGAAAGATTTAAAACAATACTAATTTCATGAACTTTAATCATACTTTGACTTAGGAATGGGGTCCATTCCCATCATGGTATTAGAAACCCAAAAAATTTGGATAAATTAAAAAGTATTGCAATAGGTATCACAAGAATCATGGAAGCCACGAGATAAGAATCGTGGAAGCCACGAGACAAGAATCGTGGAAGCCACGAGACAAGAATCGTGGAAGCCACGAGACAAGAATCGTGGAAGCCACGAGACAAGAACTGTGGAAGCCACGAGACAAGAATTGTGGAAGCCACGAGACACAGAATTCTGATGTATTCCCTTAGGAGACAGACGTCTGAGTGTAAAATCCCTAGATCATGATCTAAATAGATACCTATTTTTTTTCCCTGTGGAGGAAAACCTCTCTGTACCGAGGTGTCTACCAGGCATCCCAGAGACACAATCCTGTGAGATGAAGTCAGAAAAGACTTAAATGTTCTCTTGGAATCCCAGCCTGAGTAGGAGATCTCTTACCCAGGGGAGAGATTTGATACTTTGAAAAAGACTCTGCAAAGATAAGCAAGTCATTTAAATATGGAACAAAAATGTAGATACCCTGTAGCCTGCAATGGACTATCACAGGAGCTAGATTGTTTGTGAACACTCTTGGAGAAGTAGACAGCCCAAAGGGTAAGGCAGAGAAACGATAATGTGATACAAACACAGGAAACCTTAAGAAATGCCTAAAATTTGGATGAATAGAAATGTGACACTGTGCATCTTTTTAAATCTAAAGTTACTAGAAAACAAATGAAGATAACAGGTTGTGAAGTTAAACCATTTTGAACTTGGGCACTATCACTAACTGATTCAGAAAAGAAAGATCCGGAATTGGTCTTCTTTCTTTGACACTAAACACATTCTTGAGTAAAATCCTTCCACTAACAAAAGAGGGAAATAACTTCTATTACTCCTTGAGACAGCGTGTGATGTAAGATAGGAAGAGAGAAGACAGAAAAAAGAGGAGAAGAGAAGAGTCTGCTCTGGCAGATGAGGAGGAATCTCCTGAAAAGGAGGAATTTCCTTCCACTATCATCTGTATCCCATTTGGAACACATTCAGGGCCAGTCTGTCTGAAACAATATGTTGCCAAAGACAGAAATGGAAAATCAGTCTTTCTGAAAGGGATAAGGGACTGCCAGTGTGGGAGGAGGAGACTAGATCCACTCATATTGTCATTCTGACTTAATTGACCGTCCTTTGTTCTGGAGGTTTCCTGTTTTCATTATGGGACATCCCTGCCACTGCTTTTTAAATGTCTGCTTACCATCATTCTGCTGGGACTGGGGTTTTTTTTGCCAAAATTAGAAAAGGGAGCACAGAATCTCTTAGATAACTTAAAGAAGGAATGCTGTCAAATCTGAGACCTTCCCTGAATCAGTTTACCCCTCTCATCACACTTTTTAATAACCTCTGCTGCAGAGGGTCCAAAAACTTAATCTGCATCCAAGCGAGAATTCAGCTTTTGATTTTTGACATCTGAGAGGTTCTGAGTATGCAGACTGCCAAACCTCTTTAAAACAGTACCAGTGGAAGCAACCCTTGAAGTAGAATCTACAGAATCATAAACACATTTTAAGCAATGAGCAGTGACTTGAGAAACTAAACTACACACTTTCACAAGAGGAAACTGGTACCAAAGCATTTATCATACTTTCAAAATTACACAGGATAAACGACAACATTAAGCCTGACAGTTTAGAATTCTAAAAAATAAAAATTGCAGACGCATACATTTTCCCCCAAACTTATCAAAAGCTTTTCCATCCATGTCACAAGAAGAAGGAATAGAATTAACAACATGTTCAGCAGCAAATGGATTTATTAATGCTATAGCAGCGGGGCCAGGTCAGGGATTGGTGTATAAAAACTTGTGTAAAATCTTACCGTAACAGTAGATGTCCTTCTCTTCACTGTTAGAGTATTCTTTACCTAAGAAGCTCTCCTGCCAAGGATAGCCTAATATCTGGCCAGTATAAAAAGCCTCTAGTTCTTATAGGTGACATACATCACATGTATGGTCCCCGAGCAAGGTGCAGGGTGCAAAGGTGAAGTGCAGATACACACTTAGAACTGAAAATACCCAGGGAGAAACAGAATGCCATTGGGGACAAGGATAACGTGCATCCAGAAAGAGAAAAAGGAAAAAGAAAACAAGCCCATCCACCAGGAGGGCAAGAAAAGTACAGGGCAAGAGGTAGAACAGAAGGGGTAGGAGGGAGGGAGCGAATACTGCAACAGTGAAGAGAAGGAAATCTACTGTTAGGATAAGATAACAGTACTATGTCCTTCCATATCACTGTTGCAGTATTCTTTATCTAAGGGAAAGTACAATATCTCATGAGGAAATTAAAGAGGAGGAAGGTCCTAAACAGCCCTCTACAAACCCCTGTGGACTAGCCCTGGCCCTGAAACAACATCCAACTTGCAATGCTTAGTGAAAGCAAGAAGACAGAACCAAGTAGTAGCATCAAGGATGGAAATGGTATCCAGACTCTTGAGAAAAAGCACCAGAGGAGGCAACTGTCCTAGTACAATGCACCTTTATCAAAAGGGAAAGGCATCTTCCACGAAAAGAATAACAAAAAGACATAGCCTTAGAAATCCAGGAGGAGATGGTTTGCCTAGAGACAGCCAAACCCAAAATCCTGGGACGAAAAGAAACAAAAATCTGCTCAGATTTGTGAATGACTTTGGTTTTTCCCACATAATATCTGAGCTGTCTATTCAAATTCAAGGTGTGTAGAGCCTTCCCACTGCCAAACTGCGGAGAAGGAAAAAAGGAAGGAAGATGGATAGACTAATTAAGGGAAGTCACTGACCACCTTAGGCATAAAAGGATTAATACAATGACACATTGTCTCTACGTAAAACTAAGAAGGGAGGAATAGCCATGAGAGGCTGAAGTTCAAACACTCTCTTGGCTGAAGTGACGGCCAAAAGAAAAACAGTCTTCCAAGTACAATGTTGTAAGGAAGCTGAAGAAGCAGGCTCAAGTTCAAAACTGAAGTCCCAGGAAGGTAGAATAGCCTTCATGGGAGGTCTGATATGAAGGATGCCTTTAAGAAATTGCTTTATCTCAAATCTACAGGCTGAGAAGGAGTCAAGGGCAGAAAAGCAGAAATTGCTGACAGGTGAGCTTTAATTGAAGAATATTCCAACCCAGAATGGGAGCAGATCACACAAATAAGAGAGATCCAGAAAGTACAGTTGTGTACCTACCATAAATGTAGATGTTCAAGTGTATTCACTGCTGCAGTCATTACACTTGGGTTATCCTGCTGGCAGGCTACCCGCAGTCGGCCTGAATTCCAAAGTCTTGGTCCGGCGTCGGTTGCTGTCACCTCTTCCCTGATGTCAGTGCGCCAGGGGTATAAAAGATGCAGCCGACGCCATTTTCTTCAGTTTTTCTTGCCCCAGATGTTAGGTGCCCCTAAAAGGGTAGGCTAAAAAACATTGCTAATAAAACTATGCACAAAAATAAACAATACCTTCATCTACAAGCAAATACACCACATAGGTTGTATAGGATAGAGAAGTACAGATAGGTCCCAGCAAAGACAGGGGGATGGTGGGTGGGTAACCTGGACTGCAACAGTGAATACACTCGAACATCTACATTTATGGTAGGTTCACAACTGTACTATGTTCATCGTGTTTCACTGTTGCAGTCATTACACTTGGGTTGAATCCCAGAGCTGAGGTTGGGCGGCTGAGTCTAAATAGAATTAGGAGTGGCTATAATGCCCTGCAAGACTGCAGTGGCAAAGCCTGCTCTGGATTTAGAGTAAAGAGGCAAGTGGTAGTCCTTAGTAAAAGTGTGCACTGAAGTCCAAGTTGCAGCCTCCAAAATATCCTTGGTTGGTACTCCTCTGAGGAAGGCTGCTGAGGTGGCTGCTGCCCTGGTAGAATGTGGTCTAATGCCCTTAGGCACTGATTTACCATGTTGTGAATAGCAGAAACGAATGCAGTGTCCTATCCATTTTGAAATAGCCTGCTTTGAGATAACCTTTCCTTGTGATCCTGGAGCATATGCCACTAAAAGTTGCTCAGTCTTTCTGAAAGCTTTAGTTTTGTCCAAGTAGAAGCATAGCTGCCTGTGTATGTCCAAAGAATGCAGAAGTCTCTCCCCTTTATTCTGTGGGTTTGGGTAAAAAGTAGGCAAATGAATGGTTTGGTTAAGAGCCACAATGGACACTACCTTAGGCATAAATGTTGGGTTTGTCCTTAGAGAAACCCTGTCCGGATGGAAGATAATAAAAGGTTCCACAGCCATTGATGCCTGTAACTCTAAGACTCTTCTTGCTGAAGTTATTGCTAGGAGCAGAGCTGTTTTCAATAAGAATTTTATCTCAGCTGTATTGGCTGGCTCAAAAGGAGGCAGTGTGAGTTTTTCCAAGACAAAATTGAGGTCCCATGCAGGTATTGGTGCTCTCCTTGGAGGTCTTGTGTTTTTGGCCCCCCTGAGGAACTGCCTAAGCAATGGATATGAAAAAATAGGTGGGTCTGTATTGTAATGAGCTGAAATGGCAGAGGCATGGATCTTAATTGATGAGAAGGATAGGCCTTTGTCCAGCATCTCAGTTAGAGATTGTAAAATCTGAGGAATATTTGGAACAAGCGTGTCAATTCCTTGTGCCTGGTTCCAAGCACAGAATCTCTTCCATTTGTCTGCATAAGATTGTCTTGTGCTGGGCCTCCTGGCCTCCAAAATAACATCCATAACCGCTTTAGAGAGAGGTGTATTCTGAATGGTCACAGTATCCGCCATGCAGCTAGATTTAGAGTTCTGAGTTGGCTGTGCAGGATCTGATTGTTTTGTTGGGTCAGTAAATGAGGAATTTGAGGCAATGTCCAGGCTGCGCCTTGGGACAAGCTCCTTAGGATTGGGTACCAGTGTTGGCGTGGCCAATCCGGGGCAATCAGAATCATTTGTGGCTTCTCTTGTCTGACCTTTAGGCGTACCTTGGGGAGGAGAGGCAGTGGAGGAAAGGCATATACTGTAAGGTTGTTCCAGCTGAATGACAGAGCATCCACTTTCCATGCTTGTGTGTGATAAGTCCTTGTGCAGAATCTCTGAAGTTGGCAGTTGTGAGGGGAGGCAAAAATATCTATGTCTGGGCGTCCCCATTCTCTTGTTATGCTGAAAATTTGTGGATCTAGTTTCCACTCGTGAGGGTCCATGAGGTTTCTGCTTAGTTCGTCTGCATTTGTTTTTCCTGGCAGGAATTGTGCTTGCAGGTGTACTTGGTAAGTCAATGCGGTGTTCCACGAAATCATGGCTCGTCTGCAGAGGGGGTAGGAATGTGTGCCCCCCTGCTTGTTTATGTACCACATGACTGTGGTGTTGTACATCTTTATCAGCAGCTGTTCTGGATGGAGTAGATCTTTAAAGGCTGTCAGGGCATTTTGTACAGCTAGCATCTCTTTTTGATTGATGTGTTGATGCCTTTGGCTTGGGGGCCATGTGCCCTGAATACATTTTCCTGCCATGTGGGCCCCCCAGGCATAATCTGATGCTCTTGCACCCATCCTTCTTGATCTACACTGATTTTCTCACTTTTCCCCTCCACTGAACTTCCCTTCTTGCTTCCTCCATTGTATGCTTCCTTATAATATAATTTGCTTCTCAGTTTCTACATTGGAATGTGTACTATTCTCTAATCTGTATCTTGTGATGTTTACCACCAGTTTGGTTCTACCAGAAATTGTGTGCTCTAATATAATTGTTGTAAATATTGTAATAAGGATCTAAAACCTATTGTAACCGTGTTTATGGAGCTTTTCTCCCCAGGACTCCATTGAAAATGGGTTCATCTTGGCCCAATGGACTATCCTGGTAAACCACTGCAAATAAATAAATAAATAAATAAAATCTGTTGTTAGTGTTTGCCTGGCTGTGGTAAAAGTGAATGGCTGTCCCTTGTTGTGGTGACGGGCCTGTGCCCACCATCGAAACTCCTGTTGCAGGCAGGGAATGAGTGAAATTAATGATCCCAGGCTGTGGCAATGTTGAGTCCAAACACTTTTTAGGTACCATTGTAATTTCCTCATATGCAGTCTTGCATATGTAATTAGCAGAATGCAGGAGGCCATGTAGCTCAGAGCCTGCAGAATTTTTCTTGCAGATAACTGGGTCTTTGTTGCCATGTTTTCGAAGTAAGAAGTCAGTTGCATTTGTTTGTCTGGAGTGAGATAAGCCATCTGGGCAGTTGTATTTAAGCTTGCACCCAGGAATATTATCTCTTGAGAGAGTACTAGTTTTGATTTCTTTTCGTTTACTGTGTACCCTATAAAATTAGTAATCTTTTTACAAATGCCAGATGCTTTAGTAGAACGTCCTCGCTCTCTGCTTGAATAAGGCAGTCGTCCAAATAAGGATATATTTGAATTCCTCTTTGTCTGCAAAATGCAATTACTGGTGCCAGGCATTTTGTGAAGACCCTGGGCGCAGTAGATAAGCCAAAGGGCAGTGCAGAGATTTGGTAGTGCATTGAGCCAGCTATGAATCTGAGGTATCCTCTGCAAGATTGTCTGATTGGGACAAGCAGGTATGCCCCTTTGAGGTCCAAAGTTACAAGCCAAGCCTTTTTGCACAGCATGGGCAAGAAACTGCTGCAGAGTCAACATTTTGAATTTCGGAATGTCCACAAAAGTATTTAGAATAGACAGGTCCAGAATCGGTCTCCATGCTTTGTCCTTTCTTGGTACTAAGAAAAGTCTTGAGTAAAATCCTTGCCCCTGCTCTTGTCGTGGCACTGGCTGAATAGCCCTCATGTCCATGAGAGATGAAACTTGGTTTTGTGCCTCTGCCCATTGATTGTGTGGCAGGTCTGGCATACCTTTTGCCTTTGGAAGGGTGTGAAAGTGGAACCTGTAGCCCTGAGAGACTATATTTAAGACCCATTTGTCCTGGGTAATCGTGCCAATTTTGTGAAAAAAGTGCTAGCTTTCCCCCTAAGGGTGCTGCCAAAAGGTAAATGCTTGACATTGGCAGAGGGGAAGTCATTGGGACTGTTTCCTATATGGCTGTGTTTTGTCTTCTCCACTTTTGGAGGTAGGAGCACCCCACTGTTTGGGCCTGTATGAGCCCTGAGACTGTTGTCTGCCTCTACGGCATCTGTATCTGCCTCTTTGTGGCCTGTCTGATACGGGAAAGGACCAATTTTTAGAAGGCCAGTTCCTGCTAAATCTGGGTGGCTGCACCTGTAAGAAATCCTTCACTGTCTGCATAGATTTAGCTTTATCCTCCATTTTCTTTAACACCTCTTCTGCCTTGACACCAAACAAAGTATCATGCTGTAATGGAGCATCCAATAATTTTGCTTTAACATGATCAGGTAGAGTCTGTTCCTTTAACCAAGCATGCCTTCTAATGACAGAGCCTGTTATACTGGCCCTGCAAGAGGCTTCCAGTGAATCATAACCACATTGCAAAGTATGTTTTCCCACTTGTTCAGCTACATGCAATAAATCCTGCAATTCATTGTTCTCAGCACATTCAGAATTTGTCAACATTTTCTGCTTTAACAGAGACATTAAATAGTGCTGATATTTAAGCAAATGAAATTGACAATTTAAAGACCTTACAGCCAAGGTAGCAGAAGTGTAAACTTTTTCCCCCATCTGTCCAGTGCCCTAGAATCTCTTTCTGAGGGAACAAGGTTTTTTGCAGTAGCAGCCTTGACCCCTTTGGGACCCTGTGAAATAGTTTCTGGGTCAGCTGCAGGGTTTTTATATAGAAATTTATGAGAATCTGGAACCCTGTAGCATCTGTCTGGCTTAATAGGTGCAGGAGGTAAAATGTCGGGAGACAGGCCAGTCTCTGAACATACATCTACAATGTCTAGAACAGGAGGAATAGCAAGAGGTCTGTGCTGAGGTAGTAAAAGAAAGTCTCTGAGCCTTTTCTTAGAATCAGAATAATCTTGGCTCTCCCAGTGGAAATGCTCCCTCATGGTATGCAAGGTTTCCCCAAATGAGTAATCCTCAGGAGGAGAAGCTGAAGGAATAGATTCTTCAGCATCAGAATTCTCATAGGGAGGAACAGAGTATCCCTGTTTGGAAGAGGAGTCAGAAGAAATGGAAACCTCATCAGAGGAATCATATTCAGTATCTTGCCTAGGCCTCTTATCAGGACGGGGATGGGAACCCCTGATCAAAGTAATTAGGCCTTCGGCCATTTTGAGCATCTGTTTCTTAGGCATGGAAGTCTGTCCTGGAGAGTGCTGTACTTATTTCTTAGTCTTTAAAACTGTTTTAGTCTTTGTCTTTGATGCTGAAGTTGGCTTGATATAAAGCTGTGTAGGTCTGAAAAAACCCTCAAAAGCTGATGCCTGCTCAGCGGCTCCAGACCCATCTGAGGGATTAGTTTCCGAAGGCCCAATACCTTGAGTATCCAAAGGCCTAGCTGTCTCCATGTGGGAGTCAGGGGTGGCCTGTGGCTCTGAGGTAGCGGGTGTCAGGGGCTGCGAAAGCACCTCACTGAGAACGAGAGAACCGGCGACTGGCCTAGAAGAGGCTTCATCGTCGGTTTTGGACCTTGGATGCCTGTCCTTTTCTTTTTCCTTGCGTTTTTTATGAACTCCGGTCGTCGGCTGTTCCGAAGGCATTATGTAGTTAAACCTTCGGCCAAAGTAATGAAAAGCAAAATCGTACCGAATCTTAATTGGTTAAATCTAGCACAAAACCGACAACTAGCAACGTCGTGGTCAGGGCCTAGGCAAGGAATACAGTAAGAGTGAAAATCCTTATGAAGTATTTGCTTCCCACAAGAAATACAATTGTTAACTTTTTCTGACATCGGTCTGGAGCAAGAAAAAAGTTTCCCCAATGGGGTACTTAGCTTTATAGAAGACTTCGGATCTGAAAATCAATTCCGAAAATCTCAGGAGTCGGCCGACCGGCACTTGCGAACTGCTTTTGCTTCAGGCACCATGCGGCAAGAAAGACTGAAGAAAATGGCATCGGCTGCATCTTTTACACCCCTGGCACACTGACGTCAGGGAAGAGGTGACAGCAACTGACGCTAGACCAAGACTTTGGAATTCAGGCCGACTACGGGTAGCCTGCCAGCAAGATAACCCAAGTGTAATGACTGCAACAGTGAAACACAATGAACATCAGCCTTCACAGATAGGGGATCATGAAGCGAGAGAGGCACCACACAGAAAATTGCTTCCATTTGGGCATATATGATTTCCTGGTAGTGAGTTTCCTAGCCTCCTGTAAAATTGCAGCACATCCTCTGAAAAAAAGTGCCAGAAAGGGATCAAAACCCTATCACTCACAGAGTGGACAAGTTAGAATGGATAAGAGATCCCTGGTCTTGTGTGAGAAGATCTACCCGGTGAGGTAACTTGTGGGGACTGTCCCTGGCCAAGTGAGAAAGAAGGGGGGAACCAATGCTGTCTGGACCAAAAAAGAAGTCACTAGTGAGTCCTGCCTAATCTTGTGCATGACACATGGTAACACAGGAAGGGGAGGGAAGAGATACAGAAACATATCCTTCGAAGGAAAAGTGAGGGTGTCCACATTCCAAGCCAGAGGACATGAGTCCCTGAAACAAAACAGAGGAATTTTTCTGTTCACATCATCATCATCATCAAACCCCTTCTTTCCCTTTTCGCCATGGGGTTGGGGTGTCACGTTAACTGTCGACATAGCTCTCAATTCAATGCCATACTTCTGCCTTCTTCAACACTCATACGTGATTGCCACAGATCTTCTCTCACACAAACAATTCACCTCTTTGCTGGATGCCCTAATTTCCTCTTGCCTTCTTCCTATATGTCCCAAATCTTCTTCACCAGATTGTCTTCTGCTTTTCTGTACATGTGCTTGAACCACCATAATCTGTTCTCTTTGATCTTTTCTGCAACTGGAGCTACTTTGGTTTCTACTCTTATGTCCTCATTTCTTTCTCTGTTCTACAGTGTGCATCCTACCACCTGTCTCAGGCACTTAATCACTTCTAGCTCCCTCATCTGCTCTGCCTTTGCTGCTCAGGTTTCTGTACCAAACAGTAGCACTCATAACACCACTGTTTTATACAACTTACTTTTCTGCTTCTTTGACATTCGTCTTTCTTACACTACACTTGAAACTCTATGCCAGTTGGCTGCAACCACTCTGATTCTAGATTTGATCTCTTAATTCAGATTTCTCCTCTCCTCAACCACCTCTCCCAGATACCTGAAGCTGCTAACCTGTCCCACTATCTTCCCTTCTACCTCAATTCTCAGCTTCTTCTGAGTTCCCCAACTTGCTGCCATTACCACTGTCTTATCTGTACTTAGTTTCATCTCATGTGCCTTCAGATTTGCATTCCATTCACCTTGCCTTTGCTGAAGTTCTAGCGCAGAGTCTGCCTGTAATGCCCCATCATCTGCATACAGCAACTTTGTTGATCTGTCCTCTCCAACCTGTTTGCTAAATGTATTCTATCACCAGTATGAAGAGCAGTGGGATCAGAGCTGAACCCTGGTCCATGCCCACTCCCACAGGGAAGCTCTGTGAGACCGAACAGTGTTCGTACTTGAGTCATTGGGTCCTTGTACATAGCCTGCACTAATTCTACCAATGTTTCTGGGACTTTGAACCACTGCAGTACTGCCTAAATCAGCTTTCTTGAGACCTTGTTATATGGTTTCTCCAAGTCTAGGAATGCCTATCTGGACTCGTTCCTCATCTCTAGCTTCTTCTCAACTATCTGTCTCACTGCAAATAATAGGTCAGTTGTGCTGCATCCTGATCTGAATCCGGACTTCTCATCTCCCATCTTACTTTCTACTGTTTTGCATATCCAATTATCAATCACCCTCTCCAGAACTTTTATTCAATATGACAAGAGTTTGACACCTCTGTACTCCCTACAGTTGTGGAAGTCCCCTTTATACTTGTACACTGGCACATATGCTTATTCTCCAGTCATCTGTGATATGCCTTTCTGTCCACACTGCTATAAAGTACCCTCAGGAGCCATTTCTCCCCATCTCACCCAGCATCTTTATCATATCTGCTGTGACCTTATCTGAGCCTGCTGCTTTCCCTGACTTCATTTTCCTTAGTGCTTTTCTTACTTATCTTATGGTGGGATCCTCTTCTTCTCTTATCAAAGACTGTGTCTGGGGCAGTACAGCTTTTGTGGAATTTTCTTCATGCAGAAGCTGCAGGAAGTACTCCTTCTATCTTTCTTTGATATCCTGTGGACTGGTGAGCAGGTTTTTGCTGGCATGTCTTATGAAGGATGTCCGACTATCTTCTTTATCTTTCTGTCTTTGCCTTGCAACCTGACAGTTTCTTTGTGCCACCTACTAAGTCACTTTCCAAAAGACAACAGACTGCCTCCAATGCCCTGTTCTTTGCTATTACAAATCCTTTCTTAGCTTCTTTGTTAGCCAACCAGTATTCCATTCTAGCCTGGTCTTTTCTACCTCTCACTTTTTCCTGCACTCCTCCTTTCTTTTGATGTCTTCCTGGACTTCTGCATACCACCACCAGCTTTCCTTATGTACCTTATTTCCATACTTGGTGTGATGACCCACCACTGGACCAGTAATCAAGAAGCCTCAAATCCTCACCAGCGGCACCAGTGGGGAAGGTACACTGGGAGGATAACAGGTACACACACAGTACTTCTAGATGCAGCTCTCTGCATCAACTGCAATTTCCCTTAAGAGCACACAGAGACCACAGTCAGTCCGGGGCTGGTTTATCCCGCTTTCTACACATCCCCAATAAGACTCCCCTCTGGCAGAGCTATAGAGTAGAAATCTCAACTGAGTGGCCAAGCCAAGACCTCCAGCACCCTCTCTATCCAATCAGTGCCTCGTGTCCCTGCTCAAGTGGCTGACACCCCCACTCTTTGAGGTTTGATTTACACACACACACACACACACACACACACACACACACACACACACACACACCTGGAAAGGCTGGCACAGGTTTACTAGCTATGCCCCCTTTTGCCCAGATTATCACTGCCACCAGCCAACTCCTTCAGCTACTTTAAGGCAGTTAACATAGGGTGTCCAATCTTACTGTATAATATTAATATTAAATAGAAATGGTAGTTTGACCAAGAGCAAGGTTATTAGGAGTGGCCCACACAGTGTCACTAAATAAATATGCAAGTACTCCCTAAACTTAAATATCTCTAGACAGATCAGCCACAATGAAAGATTTAAATATATTTAATAATAAAAGAACAAAAAATACTCAGTATATATTCACAGTGACAGAGTTCAGCATCACAGAAATTATTTAAAACAGCATTGCAGGGCAGTCTGAAATAAATAAAGAAAAATATCTAAACTAAGTTTTGCTATATTGCTATATTCCTGACTATATCCAATAGAATTGTACTGTTCCACAGAAACTTAATCAGAGCAAGTCCGATGGGGTAAATGGATCTTCTAGTTGTTGCCAGGTCAAAGACAGAATACATAATGCTGTCTCTCTCTAAGAGACCTTGCAAATCAATATCTCAAATATTACTGCTGGGCTAGCTTGCAAAGTGACATTTCTTATCAACTGACTTCTAGTCCCCAGGACCAAAGTAATCATTGATGGTAGCTGGTAGCATTTAGCATCTACCTGTAAAAATACATAGACAAGGGCTTTTCCTTCGATCTTTGGCAGACACTGGAAGTCATAAAACAATAAAACATTTCCAAGACAATACAGAAAGTTCCCTAGTACAGACATTCTGTCTCTAGCTGCCATAAAGTAATTTAATTTCAGCTATTTTTCTTTAGTTTGCTACACTGAAGTTAACCTCCTGTGTTCCAGTTTCCACTATTAAAATATATACATTTAACCAATTACAATAGTGCATGTACATTTCTGTTCTATTCCAGAAGGGCATGATGTGGTTATATTTTAAGCATAAGCACTTTATAAAATATCTTTTCAACACACGTCTGTACAAACCTAGTTTGATATATACATGACATACTGTTCTAATGCATTTGAACACAAGGATCTTATATGAATGATGTAAATATTCACAAATAACAATTACTTACAAAATACCATATATCTGTGCTGGCAGTATCTCTGTCACACTTAGTTTGGACAATTACTTATTCTGTAGTCCTCACACATGCTATTTTGAGGCACTGCGATTCATCTTCAACTCCACCTATTGCTTCCCCTTCTAGGGTGCTAAAGCCCAGAGTAATTTCTTGAACTGTTGTACCTTCTCTGCGGTCAACTTCCAGGTCTTCAGCCTGGTCTCCGTTTACCTTAGTGCCTTCTCTGACCATCATTTGCAGCTGTCTGTGGCAATCAGTGGTCTATGCTGTGTCTGCTCACAGTGGAGGCAAAATAATCTACCCAAG
The DNA here is from genome assembly GCF_019279795.1 of Protopterus annectens. Lineage (NCBI taxonomy): Eukaryota > Metazoa > Chordata > Ceratodontiformes > Protopteridae > Protopterus > Protopterus annectens. The sequence continues at coordinate 72,407,981 of NC_056742.1, forward strand.
AATACCCTACCGATGGACAATGCTCAGGAATACATCTCTATGAAACATCCATTTGTGAGACTGTGTGCTGGACCTGCTCAAAGAGTCTGCTGCTAGGTTGTGCTCCGAAGTACTGCCTGAAGAGTCATTTGATACTGAATAGCTAGATCCCAGACCTGAAGATCTAGTCTGCAAAGAAGCTAGGACCTTGTGCCCCCTTGCATGCTGACATACCACTTTACTGTGGCATTGTCTTTGAAAACTTTGAGGAGCCTGGGATGAAAGTGAGAATGAAAAACTTGACAAGCCAGAAGCAGAGCCCTCCTCTCCTTTATACTGATGTGATCTAACCTCTGGTTAAGAGACCCGAGACCCGGAACCTTGAGGGGAGCCACCCCCAAACTCTGTCTGAGGCACCTGTAAAGAGCTCCTGAATTGGCAAGGGAGTTTGAAAAGGAAGCCCTGGAGTGAGAGAAAACTGATGAATCCATCAGTGAAGCTCAATCTTGAGAAAGGGAAGGAAGAGTACCAGGAAGTCCCTCGGGTAGCAATGTTGGAGCCACACTGACTTGAGGTACCACTGAAACAGTCTCGTATGGAGCCTGGCAAGAGGGAGCATGGGAACGGTGGAAGCCATGAACGTGAGAACCCTGAGAAATTCCCTGGTTGAGACAGATGTCAAAGGAAGAAGGTACTGGAAAAAAACAATTAGGGACAGAGCCTTGGGGACAGGTAGGGATGCCAGCATGGGAACTGTCTGAAGCCTGTAGCCAATGAAAATATGATCCTGGGAAAGAGTCAGAACTGATTTCTAAAAGTTTAAGGTGAATTGCAGACTAACAGGGAGGTGGAAAGCATGAGTTCCTGCAGCACATTCTTGCAGAAAGAAGCTTAAATAAGCAGATTGTCCAGATAGGGAAAGATATGAATCCCTCAAGAAGCAATTACAGAAGGAAGGTATATGATGAATACCCTTGGAGAAGCAGAGAGCAAAAGGACAAAGCAGAGAACTGAAAATGCAAGGAAGAAACAGAGAAATTTAAAAGTTTCTTGGAGAGGATGGATAGGGATGTGAAATTGTGAAGGTATGCATCCTTGAGATCCAGAGATACGAGTAAGGCCTGATACAAAAGAAGAGGAAACAATGTTTGCAGAGATAACATAAGAAAGGAAGGAATCTTGAGAAAGCTGTACAGCTAGGAGAGATTTACAATTGGTCTCCAAGTGTCCTCCTTTTGTGGCACCAGAAATATACTGGAGTGAAATACTTTCTATCTGGCAAAGAGGCAATGCCTCCATGGTTCCCTGGAGCCAAAAGGGAGAGAAAAACCTCTGCAAAAGAACATTATTGTTCCTGGGAAGGTTGAGGAAGCCCTGAAAAAAGAGGAAGAGGTTTCCAAACCATGAAGTACCCCTTATAGATAATGGACAGAACCCAAGAGTCTGAAGTTATCTGTAACTAACATGGAAGAGACAGGCTCAGATGGAGGGACAAGGGAACCTGACTACGGGCAGAAGGAAGCAAATTGTTAAATAGAACCCGGCTTATCCTGAAAAGGAGGTTTTTGGAAGGCAGGTGTCTGAGTAGACTTAGCAGGAGGCACACGCTTAGAATCCTTCTTGCCCTTGGGAGAAGGGTGAGATTGCCTATGAAAAAAAAGCAGACAGAGGGATAATTCCTCTGAAATTTGTGAAGTGGAGAAACAAATATATGTTTCAACTCCTATAAGGCTTTACCATTGTCCTGGAGAGACCTGAAAAGTTCAGTGACAGCAGATCCAAACATATTCTTACTATCCAAAAGAGCATCTAAAAAGTTTGGCCTTATCCTCAGGCAAAGCCTGCAGACAAAGCCAAGAATAACATCTCATAACTAAACTACAGGCAACAGCCTTGTAAGAGAAAACAGCTGCATCAAAGCTACATTTTCTTGAGTGGCGGGCAACTTGAGAAGCAAAGCCCACCAAGGAAAATGTCAAAACCTTCCCCTCAGAGTCAGGAAGGTCAGAAACCACCTTAAGAACCCAAGAGAGAAGGGCCAAAAACACCAAAACACACTTGGTCATATGAGTCTGGCAGTTGATGTCCTTAAAGGATAAGTGGCAGCAGTGTAAACTTTTTCCCCAGCCTTTTCATAGCACTATCATCCTTCTCAGAAAGCAACAGCTTGGTAAAGGGCAATAATTTGGAGGGCTTATCAGAGAAGACGGGACACTACAGAAGGGTATTTGTAAATAAATCTGCACTCTTCAGGAAACTTGTAGAATCCATCTGGCTTCTTAGGTGCAGGGGACTGAAAGTCAGGTGCTACAGTATAAGCACACCGCCTACCTCGATTTACTGAAATCCCTCATCATACAGTCCAACACCTGAATCATGGGAGGTTTCAACTATCCTTCCATAGACTGGAAGACATTCATGAGCAAAAACATGCTTGCCCAGAGGTTCCTGGACTTCAAATGCTCTGGAACAGTTAGTCTGCACCCCCACTAGGGGCTCTAATTTTCTGGATATAGTACTCACCAACATGGGGGACTGCTGTACTTCCTTATGCGTGATGCCCTCCCTAGTTAGGTCAGAACACAAATCAGTCTTATTTTAAGTGAGGTAACTACTGGAACGGACACTCACTGGAACAAAAAAACTATAAAAAACTTCACCAATACTAACTACAGCATACTAAGAGATGATGTAAAATGCTTCACACCACCTACAACCACAGACACCAATGATCACTATGCAGAAGTGTACACAAATGTCTTGTACAAACACGTAAGCAACTGCATAAACTCTGTTGTACCTGACCGGATGAACACCAGGTCTTCCCATAAAAACAAGCCACCAAGTATAATGAGATTATATAACAATAAGAAGAAACTATTGTCCAAAAGCAAGAGGGATATCACTCTGCAGAGGAAGAGTTTCCTCCTAACCCTAAACAGGAAAATCAGAAATCTTGTAAAGTCTTCTAAAGCAAAGTGAAAAATTAAAATCGCATCCCTAGCCAAGGATAATTAAAAGGCATTCTTTAACTACATCTGAGGTCTAAAAGGGAACACCCAGCTATGTGATGAACTAGTTGTAGATGGGATCACTCATACCATATCAGAAGATATTGCCAACCAGCTAGGTGACAGATTCAGCGGAAACTTCACCCCCTCTCCCCACCTACCACATCCCAAAGCATATGACACCAGTTTGTTGCCTAGCATCTCTAGAGAATAGGTCATCTCTGTGCTCGCCAACGCCAAAAACACTGCCTCAGTGGGATCAAATAATATCCCAGGTTATTTACCAAACAAACTAAAACAAAAACTAGTGGACCCAATTGGCATTCTCTTTAATCATAGTTTGAGAAATGGCTGTGTGTCTGCAGAATGGAGAACAGCAACAGTAACCCTCTGCACAAAGTGGGACCGTCAACTGATCTTGGGAACTAGAGACCCATAAGTCTAACCCAGCCTCATCTGCAAGGCTATGGAAAGAATTATCATGGACCTTAACAAGAGCATAGACTACCTCCAAACCCTGGACCCAATCCAGTTTGGCTTCGTTAAGGATAGATCATGCTTACTACACCTGGTAGATTTCTTTGAGAATGTCACCAAAGACATGAACGAAGGTAAGACAGTGCACACAAGTCTATCTCAACCTTGCCAAGGCTTGTGACACAATTTCCCACTCTGGCATCATTGAGAAACTTTTCCACATAGGGATTAACCCTTACATTACTAGATGGGCAGCCAACTGGTTCACCAACAGAACACTGTCAAAATTGGTGACTCCACTTCCACCTGTAGACCTGTCACCAGTGGAATACCACAGGAGTCTATGCTGGGCCCCTTATGATTTAGCATCTATTTCTCAGAAGTCCAGGCCAAAGAAGATGGCATTTGATTCACCAAGTGTGCTGATGATTGCAAACTGGAACAATTACTGACTCCCCCAACAATGTCAACATAGTACAAGAAGGGTTAACCCAAACTACTGGTGCCAAAGCCATGGTCTAAAACTATGTAAAAAAATGCATTATTATTCCCTTTGGCAAAATGGAATTCCCTCCAAATTATAGTATTGACAGCACCACATGAGTTCCAACCCAGTGGTGCGAAACTTGGGAACAGAGGTTGACAGCAATCTGAACTTTGATCACCAAGTTTCTACAGTGGTAAGGAAAGCCTTCTATGTAAGCGCACATCATAAGCAAGCATCCAGGTCAACGGATGTGTTCAACTCCACTGTACTCAACTGTCATCAGACTACTAATAGAGTATAATGCACCCTTTTGCATGCACCTCACCAGACACCTGCAGCAGCTGGAGAGACCCCAGAGATTTCTACTAAGAAAATACAAGGACTCCAAACCATGACCTATATGGACAGGCTGAAAGCCCTTTCACTTTGCTCGGTATCTTATAGGTTGTTGGGAGGTGACTTGTGCCTCGCCTATAGGGAAATCTCCAACTCTCCCCTAAAGCAAATGCTGTGCATCGGCAAGCCAAATGGCTCAAGAGTCACTTATTCTAGAGATCTCAGCCTAGCTTCTGACATTAACAGATCATGCTGGGGAGAAAGATAGGTCTCCCAGAGAATAACACTTCTCTGGAATAGACTCCCTAGCCATGTAAAACAGAGCTCTTCACTGACCCTGTTCAAATGCAACCTAGTTAATTGGATGGGAGACTGCAAATTTACCCCTGGGGTGGTACCCTTGTCCCTTATTTGACAGAGTTACTTTAAATGTACAACCTCTGATCAAATACCATTAGATAGCAACTCGCAGTCAAAAAAGGCAACCTATAATTTAAGAACTAAGTACGTGAAAGACATTATTAGCAACAAATGGGGGATTTTAATGGCTTTGCCAGAGATACGCAAGTTAATATGCGAAAGTCTATCTTTCGCTTATAAGAAGCCCAAACTTGAAAAATCGACTATGTTATAAGGAAAAGTACAGTTTTGTACCTACCATAAATGTAGATGTTCGAGTGTTCACCCTGCTGCAGTCATCACACTTGGGTTATCCTGCCGTCAGGTGGTCCTGCAGTCAGCCCGAATTCCAAAGTCTTGGTCCGGCGTCGGTTGCTGTCGCTTCTTCCCTGACGTCAGTGCACCAGGGGTATACAAGAGGCATCAGACGCCATTTTCTTCAGTTTTTCTTGCCCCAGATGTCAGGTGTCCCCAAAAGGTAGGCAAAAAAAAAAAAAAAAATATATATATATATATATATATACATATATATATATACACACATATACATATGGCTATATAAAAATAAAACAAAACCCTTAAGTACAAGCAAATACACCACAGAGGTAGAATAGGATAAAGTGGTAGAGGTAAGTTCAGCTAGTTCAGAGGGGATGGAGGGAGGGTAACCTGGACTGCAGCAGGGTGAACACTCCGACATCTACATTTATGGTAGGTACAAAACTGTACTATGTTCATCGTGTTACCCTGCTGCAGTCATCACACACGGGTTGAATCCCAAAGCTAAGGAGGGGAGGTGGAGTCAAACAGGGTTAGAAGAAGCTAGTAGGCCCTGCAAAACTGCAGTGGCAAAACCAGCTCTAGTCTTAGAGTAAAGAGGAAAGTGATAATGTTTGGTGAAGGTGTGCACTGAACTCCAAGTAGCAGCTTCCAGAATATCCTTGGTTGGCACTCCCCTGAGAAAGGCTGCTGATGTAGCTGTAGCCCTGGTGGAGTGGGACCCAATGTTAGCAGGTACTGGTTGCCCATGATGTGTGTAGCAGAAACATATGCAATGTCCTATCCATTTAGAAATGGTCTGTTTTGAGATAGCTTTTCCTTGTGATCCTGTAGCATAGGCTACAAAGAGCTGGTCAGTTTTTCTGAAAGCCTTAGTTTTATCCAAGTAGTAACGTAAATGCCTGTGAATGTCCAAAGAGTGCAGGAGTCTTTCTCCTTTGTTCTGGGGATTTGGGAAGAGGGTGGGCAAGTGAATGGTTTGGTTTAGGGCCACACTGGATACCACCTTTGGCATAAAGGAAGGATTAGTTCGTAGAGAAACTCTGTCTTGATGAAACATGAGGAAAGGTTCCACTGCCATTAGTGCCTGTAGCTCTGAGACTCTTCTAGCTGAGGTTATTGCTAGTAGTAGGGCAGTTTTCCATGAAAGAAATTTTAAATCAGTTGAAAAAGCTGGTTCAAAGGGCGGCAGTGTAAGCTTTTCCAGGACAAAGTTGAGATCCCAAGTAGGTGTTGGAGCTCTCCTTGGTGGTCTTAAGTTCCTAGCCCCTCTGAGGTACTGTCTTAGGAGTGGGTGTGAAAATAAAAGAGGATCAGAGCTGTAATGAGCTGAAATTGCTGAGGCGTGGATCTTAATAGATGAAAAGGAAAGTCCTTTGTAACATCTCAGTTAAATATTGTAGAATTGGAGGAATGTTTGGCTCCAGGGGATTTAGGCCTTTAGCCTGGTTCCAGGCACAAAATCTTTTCCATTTGTCTGAATAGGTTTTCCTGGTGCTGGGCCTCCTGGCCACCAGAATGACATCCATAACAGTTTTGGATAAAGGTGTTGGCTGGTTGTTTAGGTAATTTGCCATGCAGCCAGGTTTAAAGTCTTGAGCTGGCTGTGTAGAATCAGATTGTCACACTGGGTGAGCAGGTGAGGAATTTGTGGCAAAATCCATGGTGGGCCCTGGGCCATGCTCCTTAAAATTGTATACCAATGTTGGCGTGGCCAGTCTGATGCAACGAGAATCATTTGTGGCCTCTCTAATTTGACTTTCAGCAGTACCTTTGCTAGAAGAGGCAGTGGAGGGAAGGCATACACTGTTAATGTTTTCCAACTGAATGAGAGGGCGTCCACTTTCCAAGCTAGTGGATGGAAGGTCCTTGTGCAAAATTTTTGAAGTTGGTGGTTGTGGGACTTACAAACAGATGTCTGGGCGTCCCCATTTTTGAGCTATCATTGCAAATATTTGTGGATCTAGTTTCCATTTGTGTGGATCCATGATGTTTCTGCTTAGGTCGTCTGCCAATGTGTTTTTCTTTCCTGGCAGGAATTGTGCTTGTAATTGAACTTGGTAAGACAGTGCAGTGTTCCACAAGGTCATTGCTTGCCTGCATAGAGGGTAGGAATGTGTGCCCCCTTGCTTGTTTATGTACCACATAACTGTGGTGTTGTCTGTCCTTATTAGTAGTTGTCCTGGGTGTAGAAGGTCCTTGAAAGCTGTTAGGGCATTCTGCACTGCTAGCATTTCTTTTTGATTGCTATGCAGGTGTCTCTGATCTGTAGTCCATTTGCCCTGAATGCACTGTCCTGCCATGTGTGCTCCCCAGGCATAGTCCGATGCATCCGTTGTCATAGTTTGCCTGGCTGTGGGTAAGGTGAAAGGCTGACCCTTGTTGAGGTGACATGCTTGTGCCCACCATAGAAACTCCTCGAAGGCAGGGAATGAGTGGAATCATTGTTTCCAAGCTGTGGCTGTGCTGAGACCATACACTTTTCAGGTACCATTGTAATTTCCTCATATGCAGTTTTGCAAATGGTATTAGTAGTATGCAAGATGCCATGAATCCCAAGACCTGCAGAATTTTTCTTGCAGGGAGTTGGGTCTTTGTTGCCATTATTTTGAAATATTGAAACAGCTGTCGTTGTTTGTCTGGCATGAGATAAGCCATCTGGGCCGTTGTATTCAAGCTGGCACCCAGGAATATAATGTTTTGTGAGGGCACTAGTTTTGATTTCTTTTCGTTTACTGTGTACCCTAGGCAACTTAGAAGGTGCTTGACAAATGCCAGATGCTGTAAAAGAATGTCCTTGCTTTCTGCTTGAATAAGACAGTCGTCCAGGTATGGGTAGATTTGAATTCCTCTTTGTCTGCAGTATGCAATTACTGGTGCCAGGCATTTTGTGAAGACCCTGGGCGCAGTAGATAAGCCAAAGGGCAGTGCAGAGAATTGATAATGCATTGAACCTGCAATGAAGCGGAGGTATCTTCTGCAATTTTGTCTGATAGGGACATGCAGGTATGCCTCCTTGAGGTCCAAAGTGACTAGCCAAGCATTCTTGCCCAGCCCAGCATGGGAAGAAGCTGCTGTAGTGTTAGCATCTTGAATTTTGACACTTGCAGGTAGGTGTTCAGAATTGAAAGATCCAGAATGGGTCTCCATGCTTTGTCCTTTCTTGGAACTAGGAAGAGTCTGTAGTAAAATCCTATCCTTGCTCCTGTGTAGGTACCTGTTGAATGGCTCTCATGTTCATGAGGGCTGCAATTTGTTTTTGTGCCTCTGCCCATTGATTTGGTGGCAGGTTTGGCATTCCTTTGATCCTTGGTAAGGAATGAAAGTGGAGTCTGTATCATTGAGAGACCATGTTTAGAACCCATTTGTATTTTGTGATGATGTGCCAGTTGTCTGCAAAAAATGCTAGTTTTCCTCCCAAGGGTGTTGCCAGGAGAGATTTGCTTTGTAGTTTGAGGATAGAGTCATTGTGTCTGCCTTCTGCTAGCTTGGGGCCTGTCTTCTCCTCCTTTCTGGGTAGCAGAACCCCATTGGCGAGGTTTGTAAGGGCCCTGTGACTGACCTCTGCCCCTTGGGCATCTGTATTTGCCCCTCTGTGATCTGTCTGAAGCTGGAAAGGACCAATTTTTTGTTGGCCAATTTCTGCTGAAGCGAGGGGGTTCTACCTGCAAGAAATCCTTGACAGTTTGCATAGATTTAGCCTTATCCTCCATTTTCTTTAAAACCTCTTCTGCTTTGACACCAAATAATACATCTTGTTGTAAAGGTGCATCTAATAATTTTGCTTTAACATGGTCAGGGAGGTTGCTCTTTTAACCAAGCATGTCTACGAATGACAGAGCCAGTAACAGCTGCTCTACAGGATGCTTCCAATGAATCAAATCCGCATTGTAAAGTATGCTTGCCCACCTGTTCAGCTGCATGCAACAGATCCTGCATTTCCTTGAATTCAGGCTGTTCTGAATGTGTGCTCATTTTTTGTTTTAACTGAGACATCAGGAATTGTTGATATTTCAACATGTGAAACTGGCAATTTAATGCTCTCATAGCCAGAGTTGCAGAGGTGTATATTTTCTTTCCCCATCTATCTAGGGCTCTGGAATCTCTTTCAGAGGGCACATGATTTTTAGCCATAGAAGCTTTTGCTCCCTTAGGACCCTGGGATATGGTTTCTGGGTCAGCTATAGGGCTTTTATAAAGGAATTTGTGTGAGTCAGGTACTCTGTAGTATCTGTCTGGTTTGGCTGGAGCAGTAGGTAGAGAGTCTGGATTTAAACTAGACTCCAAGTAGACATCATCCACAATATCTAAAACAGGAGGGATAGCAAGAGGTCTGTGCTGGGGTAATAAAAGGAACTCTCGGAGACTTTTCTTAGAATCGGAGTAATCCTGGCCTTCCCAGTGGAAATGTTCCCTCATGGTATGTAATGTTTCCCCAAAGGAGTAGTCTTCAGGGGGAGATGCTGAGGGAATAGAGTCTTCAGCATCAGAATCCTCATAAGGTGGAAAAGTGTAATCCTGTTCCTCAGAAGAATCTGAGGAGAGAAAAACCTGGTCAGAGGATGCATAATCCTCCTCTTGTCTTGGTCTTTTATCAGGAAGGGGATGGGAACCCCTGATAAGGGTAATTAAATCTTCAGCCATCTTAAACATCTGTTTCTTAGGCATGGGGCCTTGACCTGTAGACTGATGAACAGTTTTCTTAGGCTTTAAAGGAGTTTTAAGCTTAGCATAAGATTTAATGGTGAGTGTAGTCGGTCTGAAGACACCTTCTACAACCAAAGGTGTTTCCTTTGGTTTCTAATTCTGCTCCAGTGTCGGTAGATGGCTGCGTCGGCCTAGTAGACTCCGCTTGGGAGTCAGCAGCTGTCTGGGGTTCCAGCTCTGTGGTCGTCAGGGGCTGCATAGGCGCCTCACTGAAAACCGGGGAACCGGCGACATGCCCAGCTGAGGCCTCGGGGTCTGGCTTATTCCTAGGCTGCCTGTCCTTATCCTTGCATTTTTTATGAATTGGGGTCATCGGCTGCTCCGACGGCATGATATAATTAAATTCCCTACCAAAATAATGCCGTGCAAAGTCAAAACGTGCGTTTATTAAACCTAGCGCAAAACCGACAACCTGTGATGTCGTGGTCTGGGCCTAGGCAAGGAATACAATAGGAATGGAAGTCCTTATGAGGTATTTGCTTCCCACAAGAAATGCAATTGTTAACTTTTTCTGACATCGGACTGAGGCAAGAAAATGTTCCCCAACGGGGTACTTAGCTTTATTGAAGACTTTGGACTGAAATTCAAATTGAAAATCTCAGGTGTCGGCCAACCGGCACTTGCAAACTGCTTCTGCTTCGGGCACCGCACGGCAAAAAAGACTGGAGAAAATGGCGTCGGATGCCTCTTATATACCCCTGGTGCACTGGCGTCAGGGAAAAAGCGACAGCAACCGACGCCAGACCAAGACCTTGGAATTCGGGCAGACTGCGGGACCGCCTGATGGCAGGATAACCCAAGTGTGATGACTGCAGCAGGGTAACACGATGAACATCAAAGCAGGCAGTAAAGAGTGTGATACATAAACAGGGAACTTTTCCCTGTCATAACTGTTGCTGCTGTAATTTAATATGCAGCAACAATAGATTCCAGGATCCCACTATGAAGAGAGAGTTTGTTTTTAATTGTTCAGCAACTTGTAATACTTTTAATATTGTTTATCCTGCTAATTGTAAAAAATGTAATGCTTTCTATATTGGTAAGTCTCGTAGGAAGCTCAAAGAATGAATAATAGAGCATAACTCATACATTCGTAGAAATATGCAAACAAATGCTTTGGCCAAGCACTGTCATGAGTATGGAGATGAGCATTATTTTATGTTTAGAGTTGTGGAAGTAATGAATCTTAAATTAAGAGGGGGAGATGCTGATAATGAACTGGAACTATGCGAGTATAAATGGATAGTTTTATTGCATGCAGATAAAGTTCCTGGTATAAATGCAAGTATTATCTTGAAACCTGTATTAAAATGTAATCAAGCATGCTTAAGGTAAAAATGGTAGTTAATTATTCTAATTGTTGATAATTATTTTAAGTTGTCTGTATTTGTTTTCTAATTGTTTTATTGGCTGCATTATTTAAACGGCATAAGAATGCATGTATTTATGAAGTTAAGCACAGAGGAAGGATCTTTTTGGTCTGAAAGCTTTGCTAATAAAAGAATTGTTGTTTTTTATGGTGTTTGCTGGTGTTTTGTTGCTTTTCTGGCTTTGTACTCATCTGAAAACACAGCTTCCCAACCACCACAGTAGAAAGGTGTTCAGACCGATGGTCAACAATGGGGTTTGGACTGATGGCAAAGAAGCTCTGAGTGTGTGCGTTCATATGTCACCTTTACTCCCTACGCCTTGCGCGGGGAGCATACAGTTGACGTACAAAGCCTATAAGAACTACAGGGTTTGGTATACTGGCCAGACATTGGGCTATCCTTGGCAGAAGATTCCCTTAGAAAAAGAATACTGCAACACTGATATGGAAGGACATCTTTATACAATCTATCTTCTTTCTTAGGAGCAGCAGGCTGACTTTCAGTGAAACCAAAGGCTGTGACAAAAAAATCCTGCAAGGCTGACCAAACTGGAGGGATGGGGGAAGGTTCTGGAACTTCTACTTGCAACAAATCATAATATTTTCTTAAGGAATGAGAAACTGCAGAATTCTCCAACTAAAAACATTGGATCATCCTGGAAACAGTCTTAGAGAAAGACATTCCCCTCACAGGGAAAATCAGATACCACAATCTCCTCAGAATCAGATATCTGAGGAGAAAACAACAAAGTTATATAATTATCTCGATCCTAGGAGCTGAAGATGGAACTGAAAAATCACTTGGCCTTTTCTGTGGACAGGAGACTTTGGACTTAGAAGGCTTGCAGCTAGACTTTTTAGGTTTTGCTATCCCTTGATCCGAAGAAAGAAACCCCTTACCAATCAGCTTTTTCCCTGGGTCCAAAAGCAGCACAGATGTCACAGGACAGTCTCAAATGCAAAACTTCAAAATATACCACACAAAGATCACAGACATCCTGACGAGGGATCATGGGTCCTCACTACACGTCTTAAAGCTAGCAGACTTATAGGTTCATAAATAAGTACTAGAATAACTGTCCTTGTGGGCTATTTTAAGCCTAGCCAGTTTCCTCTTTTTCTACTCAAAATAAGTTATCCCATTTGGTTATAGATTGGTCTTACTCATCTCATGGTCGATAATTATATATTAGTCTTAAAGAGAATAAGTGGGATCATACCATAGATTACTGGAGAGAACCCATGCATGGGATAAAGCATGTAGGAACTGCATCTGTCCATTAGTAGTACAGGAAGTAGTTTTGGGGCATATTTTCTGTTTCCCATCCATAGATCTACGTTGCGCTTGAAAATGGACAGGGATGAACTTTATTTTATGTGGATGGGGAGTCTGTTCCATAGCAGTTTTACCTCTGTGAAATAAACCTTTCCATCCAAACTGTTCTCTTGATGTTGCAGAAGAGGTTTAGATCCCTAGACTGAGTATTTCTGATGTCATTTAATTTGTTGATATGCACCAAATCCATCACTAATGGATTAAAGATTGCCTTGTATGCCACAGGCAGGTCACCTCTTAGCTGACCGATTATAGTGACAGAGCTTTGAGTTGGTTCATGCAGGCCATGTTGTTTAGGCTGGACAGGTAGATGCCAAACTGGGCATTATATTTAAAGACTGGTCTAATAAACACAGAGTAAAGGGGGATAATGACATCCTGATCCAGACACAATCCTTTGTTTGTAAGCTTCATATACTGAAGGACTTTCTTACAGCAATAGACATATATTGGTCAAAAGTTAAGTCACTATCGACATAAGTTCCCAAATCCCAAACAAGTGGGTCAACTCTCACGGGTATATTGTCAATGTGGTAGTTCCCTGGGGTAGACGATCTCCCAAAGGATACAATAATAAGAAGTTATGTACTCACCATAACGTTCCATCTGAGTAGGTAGCTTCATTTGTCTGCAACCTGTGGGTCTTGGATCGGATATCAGATCCGAGCCGGCAACTTGTTTCAAGCTAATGGATCCGAGCTCCTAGCTCCTCCCCTCACCCATAACCCCTGCTAACCCTCCATGACCTCAGATCGAGTTTGCCCCTCAATATATACCCAAAACGGGTATCCAACTAAGAAAGATCCGAAGAAGGCCACGGGGAAGGAGGGGGGGATGGTTGCAGACAAATGAAGCTACCTACTCAGATGGAACGTTATGGTGAGTACATAACTTCTTAATCTGAAGTAGGGAGTTCATTTGTCAACAACCTGTGGGACAGAGTCCCCAGCTACCTGAACTTTGGGTGGCCATCATGGAAGGATATTGCGAAGCACCGGAGAGCCAAAGGATGCTCTCCCTCTAGAAATCATGTCCAGTTTGTAGTGGTTAATAAAGGTATGAGATGAGGCCCAAGTGGCTGCCGAACAAATATCATCCAATGGGACTCTAGACTTGAAGGCTGCAAAAGTAGAGATGGAACGAGTGGAATGTGCGCGAACTCCTTCAGGTGCGGGTCTCCCAGAGGCTTGGTATGCCAATAGGATACATTGAGAAATCCAGCGTGATAGAGATACTTTTGATATTGCTTTCCCCAAATTAAATTTGGCAAAGGAAATGAACAGCTGGTCGGATTGTCTATGACCAGCTGTTCTATGAGTATAAAAACGTAGCTGCCTATGAACATCTAATGAGTGCAGCTTGTACTCTCCTTTATTCTGATAGTTAGGGAAGAAAACCGGTAAATTTATGGATTGATTAATATTGGTTTCTGATGCTATTCTGGGAAGAAAAGAGGGATTGATCCTGAGGTACACTCTGTCCGGGTGAAAGATCAAATAAGGAGGCTTCACAGAGAGAGCTTGAAGCTCCGAAACGCTTTTTGCAGAAGTGATGGCTACAAGGAATGCTGTTTTCCAGGACAAGAATTTGAGATCTACTGAAGCAGCGGATTCAAAAGGTGGAGCAGTCAAGGCTTGAAGAACTAGTGAAAGATCCCACGGTGGTACGGCTTCGTTTATAGGGGGTTTAAGTAAGAAGGTGCCCTTGACAAAGGTTTTACACAACTTGGCCGACATCAAAGGCCCTGTATCATGTCCCACATGGTAATGTGAGATGGCAGCCAATTGCACTTTGACGGTTGAGTAGCTAGCGCCTTCCTGAAAAAGTTCGGTTAAGAAGTCTAATATGGATGGAAGAGGAGCCGTAAAGGGATCTAGATCATGATGCTCCGCCCAGATGGAGAAACGTTTCCATTTACTGCGGTACACTTTCCTGGTGGAGGGCTTCAGCGCTGCCACAAGGATGGCTTTGACTGGTGAAGAGATACCGGGAGTCCTAACTAGGAGTGGAACTGGAGCAACCAAGCTGTCAGTTTCAGATTGTCCAGATTTGGGGTCGGTAAGTCCGACGGATGGGAGATTAGATCCGGACTGGGATCCAGAATCCAAGGAGGATTCACTAGGTGAGACCACAGGTAAGGGAACCAAATTTGCCAAGGCCAGAATGGGGCAATGAGGATCATCCTGCTCCCCAACCGCGAGGTTTTCTGTAAGAGTTGCAGCATCAGTGGTAGAGGAGGATAGGCATAAAGTAGACCGGGTGGCCAAGCATGCACCAGAGCGTCTCTTGGAGTTTCCCGTGGAGGGGGAATCAGAGCGAAGAAATTGCCGCATTTGGTGTTTGAGGGAGACGCAAAAAGATCGCAGCAGGGTTGCCCCCATATTGCGAATATCTGCTTTGCTACTAGTGGATTGAGAGACCACTCATATGGGGTAAGAAGGGTGCGACTGAGTTTGTCCGCTAGGATGTTGGTCCGCCCCGGAATGTGCGTTGCAATCAGAAAGCGGTTGGTGGAGATCGCCCATTCCCACACTCTCATGGCTTCGCGGCATAGAGGGTAAGATCTGGTTCCCCCCTGTTTGTTGATGTACCAGACAACCGACATGTTGTCCGACTGAATTGCAACTGTTCCTATGGGGAGGAGATTCTGAAGTGCTAGCAACGCGTACAGCACCGCTCTCATTTCCAGAACGCTGATATGCAGGGAGGTCTCTGTGTCATTCCACGTGCCTTGGACCGTCCTGCCTGAATAATGCCCCCCCCACCTGAGGCGGGAGGCATCCGTGGTCACCGTGGCGAGAGGGGGAGAGGTGCAGAAGGGACGGCCCATATGGAGGTCCGAAGCATGGAGCCACCATAATAGAGCCCTCCTGCAAGCCTTGCTGATAGCAATGGGGTGGTGAAGAGGAAGGGACAGAAAGGGCCATTGCACTAGAAGGGTCCATTGCAGTACCCGCATGTTCAGACGGGCGCATGGAAGAAGCGTAAATCGCTGCCGCCATGGAGCCCAGTGCCCTCAGGACCAATTCCGCTGGTGGGGTCTCTGATTGGAGGATAGCCCGCACATGGAGTTGCAAATTCCGAATTCTCTCGGACGTTAGAAAGGCTCGTAGTTCTCTGGTGTCTATTCTGGCTCCTATGAATTCTATGACTTGTGTCGGGGCCAGAAGGGATTTGTCGGCATTGATGGTGATGCCTAACTGCGGGGCAAGGCGGGGAAAGAAATCTCTGGCTGAGCAAAGTAGATGCCTTGTTGGGGCGGTCAGGAGCCAGTCGTCCAGGTACGGAAAGACCTGTATTCTCTGGAGTCTCAGGTGGGCCGCAATCACTGCTAATACCTTGGTGAACACCCTGGGGGCTGTGGTGAGGCCAAAGGGAATGACCCTGAACTGGTAGTGACTGGCTCCCAGCCGGAAGCGGTGGAACCTCCTGGATCGTCTGTCCATTAGAATGTGGTAGTACGCATCCTTGAGGTCTATAGAGCACATCCAATCATTCTCCCTTAGAAGGGGGAGAATAGATTGAAGAGTGACCATTCGGAATTTTTCCTTGGTTACCGACAGGTTCAAGCGGGAAAGGTCTAGAATCGGTCTCAAGTCCCCCGTCTTTTTTGGCACCAAAAAGAACCTGGAGTAGAACCCTAATCCGAGCTGGTCTTGGGGGACGGGCTGGATGGCTCGCTCTTAGCAGCTGCTGAATTTCTGCGGCTGCGGCCTCCCTCTGATCGGGTGGTACATCGGGGAGGTTCTTGAATTTGGGGACATGGGGTAATGGTATTTTGTACCCTCTGGATATAATGTGAAGCACCCAGCAGTCTGTCCTGATGGGCTCCCATGCCGCTAGGTGCTCCGAGAAGTGCCCCCCCGACTGCCTCCAGAGTGGAGCAGCCGGGCAACCCTTCAGGGCTGCTGCGTGGGCCATTCAGAGAAAGGTTCTCTGGACCCAAAGTTTCTCAGAGCCCCTCTGCCCCTGGGGTGGCGTCCTCCTTGTCCTCCTCTGCCACGGAAGGACTGGTTGTCCGGAGCGGGGTGGGAATGTTGCGATTTCTGGAACCACATCTTCTTCTGACCCTTTTGGTTCTTCAAAAAGGACTGCTGGGGATCAGAGAAGCGGACTCCGACTGCAGACAACGTCTTCCCGTCCTTCTCGCTCTGGACAAGTGTCTCGCGAACCGTTTTGCCAAACAGGGCAGAACCATCGAAAGGGGCGTTCACAAAATACGCTTTAAAAGGCTCCGCAAAGTCACAATGACGGAGCCAGGCCTGACGTTTCATGACTAGGCCTGCTCCGCTAGCCCTAGCGGCTCCCTCAGTGGCGTGGGATAATAGCCACATAGAGGTATTTGAAATTGATCTCAGAGTGGCCATTCGGGTGGAGTACAATTGCTTGTCCTCTGCTGA
The DNA here is from genome assembly GCF_019279795.1 of Protopterus annectens. Taxonomy (NCBI): domain Eukaryota; kingdom Metazoa; phylum Chordata; order Ceratodontiformes; family Protopteridae; genus Protopterus; species Protopterus annectens. Next base: position 72,424,761 of record NC_056742.1, read on the forward strand.
CATGGACTCAGGGGGGGAGGCAGCGTATTCTTTGATAAGATCCCGCTGCATCCTGATGACATGTGCCATATAGTTCAGAGACCTTACCGAGAAGGTCGCTGAACTAAAAACTCACTTCCCTAAGCGGTCCATTGAGCGGGACTCCTTGCTCGGTGGATGGACTGAGGGGCTCTCCTGAGCTAGTTCCCTCTTCGTGGCAGCCGCCGTCAACATGGCATCTACGGGGGGGCCCTTGCTCCAGTGCGACCGGTCTGAGGGGGGACTTAGTATTCTGTCCGGGCGTTTTGGTATTGGCTCAACGGTGTCCGGATCCTTCCACGCCCTGGTGGTAATGAGGTCCACCAAGGGGTCGGCCGGAGGGGACACCCAAGAGGTAGATGAGCCTGCTTCGAATGCCTCCAGAAACACGGACTCGTCAGAGGAAGACTTGGGGGCAGACCACCCAACTCTGATCCACAGCATCTCCATGATGTCTCCAAAGGAGACATCCTCAGGGGGTGATCTTGGGGAGCCATCCCCTTCCTCCAAGTCCGTGTCCTCAGTTAAGGACTCAGGGGAGTCCACATGCCTCCTCTTTCACTCATGCTTGCGGGGCACTTCCTCGGGGGGGCTGTCCAAGGAGGCCTCGCCAGCAACATCCTGTTCCAAAGGAACCATCTGGGACATTGAAGCAGGCTGTCCCTTTGGCCGGGTGATGGAAGCCTGGCCCAGCAGAGAGGGAGTACAGGGAGGAGCCGAGACAAGGACCAGGGGTCCAGATGCTTTCAACAGAGCCCTCTCCACAACATCGAAAGCCGAGGGGGAACCACTCTCTCTGGGCTCCGAGAGTCGGCTCCCACTCAGATCCGATGAAAGGATCGGAACCGGCGCTGAGGCCATCGGATCCGAAGGACCAGTGCGCTCTGACCTGGACGGAGCCGAAGGCACACTGAATCCCCCGGATCCGAAGCTCGGGCCACGGCTCCAAGAGGTCGGATCCGACAGGCTCGAGGGCAGGGTCTGATCTGAAGTACCAAGTACTGTCGGCACCGACCCACCCCCGGCTCCAACGCTGCTCGACTCTGAACGCTCCGAACCCGAATAGCGGGTCGGAGAAGGAGCAATAGGATGGAAAAAAGGCGTCGGGGGGGGGGGGCAAGAGCACTCATCTGCAGATGGGCCTGGATGAACCTTCGCATCATCCGGTCCAAGTCTGCATCAGACATATGAAAGTCTATCTTGAAGAGGTCACCGAGGCAGGCCTGGAATGCCGCCTCGATGACCTCGATGGAGATCGGGCCTCCTCCTCCTCGGGCCCTGGGGAGAAACAAGGGGATCGGAGCAGAGGAGGAGGAGACCTAGAAGCAGTGGAGGGAGAAGCCCGCTTAGCTGGCGGGGCCGAAGCGGAGGTCTCGGCCCGCCGCTTGTGGTGCTTCTCCCTCTGTTTCTCCCTCCTGGCCTCCCTGTCCTCCGGCGCTTTAGCGGGAGTTTGAGTCCCGGCCGGAGGAAGGGGGGCAGGAATGGCAGCAACCACAGCCTGTGGTAGAGCCACGGGAGTAGCGGAGGCCGGAGCTGAGTCCAGGGGTAAAAGTCCCGCCAAGACCAGCTTCGACCTCCGCACTTTCAGTGCCCTGAGGTTGAACGCTGCACAAATGGTACAGCCTGAGGTGAGGTGTTCAACCCCAAGGCACCGAACGCACAGAGTGTGGCCATCAGCCGGAGAGAGCTTATGGCCACACTCGGTACATTTAGAAAAAATGGCTTTTGGGACCTCAGCCATACTTAAAAGAAAAGTAATGTTACACACACACACAGGCCCCAAAACACAACACACACACTCACTAACGACCAGCAAAGGGAGGGAAAAAACTACTTAAAAGAAAAATATTTTAAGTCTATAGGGAACCTAACACTTACACACTTAATATTTTGGTGAAAAAAGAAGAAAGTTGACAGAAAAATTGAACTTAACTGCCAATTACTGGTCGAGCTCACAAGAATCCAGCTATCCACAAGCACGGCAAACTAGATCTGAGGTCATGGAGGGTTAGCAGGGGATTATGGGTGAGGGGAGGAGCTAGGAGCTCTGATCCATTAGCTTGAAACAAGTTGCCGGCTCGGATCCGATATCGGATCCAAGACCCACAGGTTGCTGACCAATGAACTCCCTACTTCAGATTGCATATTTTGGCATTTAGTTTCAGACCATGGTTTTGACACCAGTTACTTATTTTAGACAAACCTTCCTGCAGGATGGCTTAGTCATTTGGGGATTCAATGACTTCTCCTAGCTTGCAGTCATCTGCAAACTACATCAACCAGAGCCCTTTGGTACTGACTTTTACTTCAATAAAGTAGATGCCACACAAACAGGAGAGGTCCCAGCACAGAACCCTGGGGGACTCCAGTGGTGACTGGTCTCTTTGTGTAGGTAGCGTTCCCCTGTTTTGATTATCTGCTTCTTCATAATTATAACATCGTACTGTACAAGTACAAAACCAAAAGGCTTCTGATATAGTCAATGAATAGAAAACACAAATTCCTAATTACTAATGGTACAAGCCAATGAATACCATCAAATACTAATATGAAACACACTTACAGGAAATATATTAAAGAGTAAACCTAATATAACCAAGTACAGCTATATAAAACTAATACTAAACTTATAAATAACATTTTATACTAAAGTAATTACAAGAAAGGACGAAGGGAGATGGCAAAAAAAATCCTATACGATGATCAAGATCTAGCAAAAAAAAAAAAACTAATCTTAAGTATCTACATGAAGGAAAGAAAAATCTATGCAAAAATGCAGAAATAAGAGGCAGAGCACTTATCTGCCCAGATCTTGCTGCTACTTAGGAAGGTGGAAAACTCAATTTGTGTTAGTCAAGGGCAGCAGAGCATTATGGAAGGGAAGGTATTGAATGGCTCAAGGTTGGAGCATGGATTTTGCCGGATCAGATCTGAGCGGTTGCTAGAGAACCCATATGTCATATCGGACTGGCTGAATAAATAGGATCTAAATCTTTCTCTTCACAGGGTGGCCACAATGGTGCAGTTGTTAGCTTTGCCGCCACACAGCAAGAGGTTTTCTGATTCGATTCTCAGCTGGGATGGCTTCTGTTCAGAGTCTGTATGTCCCCCTTGCTGTAGCATGAGTTTCCTCTGGGTGCTCTGGTTTCCCCCTACATCCCAAAGACATGCTGCAGGTGGATTGGACACTCTAAATTGGCCCTAGATGCAAGTGTGTGCCCTCTGTGGAAGGTTGAGCTTCAGGCTGGTAACTCCATACTGTAAAACTCAACTGCCAATTGTTCTGCGGACCACTGTTCCACTGTGGCGACCCCTTATGGGAAAAGCCAAAAGGAAAAGATCTTTCACTTCACAATCCCCTACAGATTCCAATTTTTGAAACACTGCAGAGAAAGGGTAATCCTTTTTTCTTTTACAAGAAACTACCTCAAAAGACAGGTTAAAAGCCTGCAACAAACCCTAAGCCAAGCCCAATAAATTATTCCTGCCCAGAGTAACTGACACAAGAGAAGATAAATGTTTAGTTTGCACTCTTTTTGACAGGAAACTGTGAAGAAACAGATCCGATATTGTCAGCAACAGTTGCCCCAGGGATTGGCACAACATTCTGTTTAAGAAGGGTTACATTCCCTGCCCTTTCTCCCATGACAGACAAGAGTATCTCTCCCTTGCCCACTGGGGAACCCCCAACAGCCACAGAGGATGATGCTAGCATACGGGTCCATGATGGCTGAACAAAGGCATCAGAAGAAAAAAGAAGAAAAAGATGAGAGGTCAGAGGAATCACCTTTGGCCACAGCAGCGACACACACCTGTGGATGAGGCAAACTACCAGCATGCTGTGCTGCCACACGCTGCTAAACAATCTTTTTCTTTTTGTGGTTTGAAGAAGGTATGACCGAGGGACTGGTACTTTGTTCCATGGTCCATTCCAAAATAGTGCTCGTTTACCCATAGAAGCTTAGCAGCAATATTCTGTAAAATAGGAAGGAAGCCAAAAAAAAAAAAAAAAACACTTTCCCCCTACAAAAAACACAGTAAACAACACTCTAAACATTTTACTAGCCCCAAAAAGTAAATAAGTCTCTCCAGAGAAAAAGTAGTTTTAAACAACTTTTTGCCACAGAAGTAAAAAGTGCGCCCCCATTTAAAAGAACAAAAAAGTCAGACAGTCAAGAAGAATACATTTTCCTTTCTTAAAAGTACTTGTTTTTCTGGAAAAGCAATAAAAAAAGCAAAGTGGAAGGGTTTTCCCCAAAGCAGAGCAGCACTCTTCTTGGTAACTGGAAAACTCTGAAGTGCTTGGCACCTAAGCCTAACTTTTTAGTCAGCTCAGGTCAAGCTAATAGTTTGAGCATATGGAAGATGCCTTGAAGCTTTGGAAGCTGGAAGGGTGTTATATCATATGCAGGACATAACCACATATAGCTAAGGCTACTGCAGCAGTGATCCAAGTTTCATCAACAGATAAATAAAACATTTTGGTGTGACATATTCACATTTCAACATATACCACATCTCTGGAACAAACTTCCACTACATGTTAAGCAGAGTAGCACCCTTGCCATCTTGTGGGTTAACCTAGAGAACTGGATGTGCATTCCTGACAAACCCTTACCCACACAAGACTACCTTGCATTACCTTCCCTGAGGTTAGTGGGAACTTCTGAATATGGATCATTAGCTTAGCTTGAAATGGCTTGCAGACTGATTGCCTAATACTTGCCTATGAACCTATTAGCCTTTTTATTCATGCAATCCACGACTGCAAGTTACACCAATACGCTTATATTTCAAACACTTGTGAAGATCTGGGCTTGTAAAGATGCAATCTTTTATACATTTAGCTATTTAAAATAATTAATTTAGAACTGGACCTTACAAGCTTCTACTTTATTCATGGAAATTTGCCCTGTCATCCAGGAATACGGATATGCATTTGCACTGAGGAGCTATGCATGCTTGAAATATCCTAGACGATGTAACAGGTGAAGTCAACCTACAACACTCTCCACTGCTTCAGCCACAACTATAATAGATAACACACCAAGTATAAACACCATCCTTTTTTGTACAGCAGTGCTAACTGAATACCGTGTTAGATACTGTGCATGACAAGATCATTTCCCAGACATTTACATCATATTTTAGACATTATATTACTAGACTGTTACATACGGATATCCCGTGATATTGTATTAGCCATTACATAATTCTCTGGAATAAAGTCAATAACTTTCACAGTTTTCTTTTTAACTTTTTTGAAGTTAATAAGTGATGTCATTTACTGTACTTTTACACTTAGTTTAAATGCCGGAATCCAATTCAATTCACTTGACTGATGTGGTTTACTTTCAATTTCTAACATACAGTTATAAAGACAGTCTGCTATAATACAGGGGTATGACCCAATTCACTACAGTACTGGTGTGCATTATCATTCATTTGCAAACAATTTGCAGTTTAGTAGGAGGTGGGAAAGAAAGAAGTTATGTACCTACCATAACGTTCCATGTTAGTTGTCTTCATCTCGCCTTCTTTCTTGCTGGTTGGGATCGGAGCCGATCCTCGGCTCCGACTCGGCCATCTTCTATAGCTCGAGAGCTGTTTATTGGCTCGAGGCTACCTCTTATCCCATGATGCCTAGCGCTTGCTACCCAGATCTCGTTTGAAATAGCTAACCCGAGACATAGCCAGAGAATCAATCTGTCCAAACACACCAGTTAAGCATACCTGTTACACTCTCTAAGTCAGTAGAGGAAACAAACCAGAAAACACTCAGCCATTAAAACCAAAACTCCTCTCGATCCAATAGGACAGGGGGATGGATGGTGGGACACAAGAAAGAAGGCGAGATGAAAACAACTAACATGGAATGTTATGGTAGGTACATAACTTCTTTATGTTAAGTTGTCTATCTCGCCTTCGTTCTTTCTGGTTGGGACAGCGTCCCTAGCACCTACAATCCTGGGTGGCTCATTGGAACAGACTCTTCAGAACAGTGGAACCAAAGTCAGCTCTGCTCCTGGAGACCATATCTAGCTTGTAATGAGAAATAAAGGTATGAGGATTTGCCCACGTAGCGGCTGCACAGATAGAATCCATGGGCAACCTAGATTGAAAGGCTCCAGAAGTGGCCAAAGCCCTAGTGGAATGACCTTTTGGTTTGATAGGCAACTCTTTGTTTCTCAATTGATAAATGAAAGTAATAATGTGAGACAACCACCTGGATAAGGTCACTTTAGAAACTGGACGACCTTGTTTGCCCAGAGCATAGGAAAGGAATAGTTGGTCCGATTTCCTTATGTCCTTCATCCTATGCAGGTAAAAACGCAGTTGTCTGCAAACATCTAATTGATGTAATTTGTATTCTGCCTTGTTGGTGTGGTTGGGAAAAAACACGGGAAGGTCTATGGATTGGTTTAAATTATTTTCTGAGCAGACGTTCGGAAGGAAAGAGGGATTAGTCTTCAGAGCTACCCTGTCCTTATAAAAATTAAGTAAGGAGGACGGACACATAGTGCCTGAAGTTCAGAGATGCGTCTGGCTGAAGTAATAGCTACCAGAAAGAGTGTTTTCCAAGATAGAAACTTAATGGAGCAGGACGCTGCAGGTTCAAAAGGGGGCAAAATTAAGGAGGTTACTACCAAATTTAGGTCCCAAGGAGGAGGGGGATCTCTCACTGGGCGTCTAAGGAGAGTAGTCCTTCTTAGGAAGGCTTTACATAGCTTATGACACATGATGTTTGCATTAGAGACACCAACATGAAAGTTTGAAATGGCTGCTAATTGAACCCTGATTGTAGCAGAAGCGGACCCAGAATGAAAAAGTTCTGCTAGGAACTCCAGGATTTCGTGGACTGGGGCTGAAAAAGGATCTATGTTCCTAGCCTCTGCCCAACAATTAAACCGTTTCCACTTGCTAGCATAAGTCCTTCTAGTGGCGGACTTGTGCGAGGAGACAATAATGTCACGTACGGCAGGGGAAATGTTGGGAAGCCTGGCTACGGTTGGAAGTGGAGCAACCAAGCTGTGAACTGGAGTGTTTGGAGGGATTGATGCAGCCCACCTGACTGATGAATCAGCAAGTCTGGAATCGGATCCAGAGTCCAGGGCTGATCGAGAAGGTAATGGTGCAGGAACGGAAAAGTACAGTTTTGTACCTACCATAAATGTAGATGTTTGAGTGTATACCCTGCTGCAGTCATTACACTTGGGTTATCCTGCCATCAGGCGGTCCCGCAGTCGGCACGAATTCCAAAGTCTTGGTCCGGCGTCAGTTGCTGTCGCTTCTTCCCTGACGTCAGAGCGCTAGGGATATATCAGAGGCATCCAACGCCATTTTCTTCAGTTTTTCTTGCCCCATATGTCAGGTGCCTCTAATAGGTAGGCAAAAGATTATATTTATATATATATATATATATATATATATATATATATATATATATATATATATATATACACATACATATACATATAGTTATATGGAAAAAATAAAACAAAACCCTTAGGCAACACAGAGGTAGTATAGAATAGAGTGGTAGAGGTAAGTTCAGCTAGTTTAGAGGGGATGGAGGTAGGGTAACCTGGACTGCAGCAGGGTATACACTCGAACATCTACATTTATGGTAGGTACAAAACTGTACTATGTTCATCGTGTTACCCTGCTGCAGTCATTACACTTGGGTAGAATCCGAAAGCTAAGGATGGGCGGTGGAGTCAAACAGGGTTAGAGGAGGCTAGAAGGCCCTGCAAAACTGCAGTGGTGAAGCCAGCTCTAGTCTTAGAGTAAAGTGGTAAGTGGTAATGTTTGGTGAAGGTGTGTACTGAACTCCAAGTTGCAGCTTCCAGAATATCCTTGGTTGGCACCCTCTTGAGAAAGGCTGTAGATGTAGCTGGCTGCCCTGGTAGAGTGGGGCCTTATGGTAGCAGGAACTGGTTTTCCATGGTGGGTGTAGCAAAAACATATGCAATGTCCTATCCATTTGGAAATGGTTTGTTTTGAGATAGCCTTTCCTTGTGATGCTGTAGCATAGCATACAAAAAGCTGGTCAGATTTTCTGAAAACCTTAGTTTTATCCAAGTAGTAACGTAGCTGCCTGTGAATGTCCAAGGAATGCAGGAGTCTTTCTCCTTTGTTCTGTGGATTTGGAAAGAAGGTGGGTAAATGGATGGTTTGATTTAGAGCCACACTGGATACCACCTTAAGCATAAAGGAGGGGTTAGTTCGTAGAGAAACTCTGTCTTGATGAAAAATGAGGAAAGGCTCTACTGCCATTAGTGCCTGAAGTTCTGAAACTCTTCTAGCTAAAGTGATTGCTAGCAGCAGGGCAGTCTTCCATGATATAAACTTTAAGTCAGCTGAGAAAGCTGGCTCAAAAAGAGGTAGCGTGAGTTTTTCCAGAACAAAGTTGAGGTCCCAAGTAGGTGTTGGTGCTCTCCTGGGAGGCCTAATGTTCTTGGCCCCTCTGAGAAACTGCCTGAAAAGTGGATGTGAAAATAAGGGAGGATCTGTGTTGTAGTGAGCAGAAATGGCTGAGGCATGGATTTTAATAGATGAAAAAGAAAGCCCTTTGTGTAACATCTCAGTTAGATATTGCAGAATCTGAGGTATGTCAGGTTGAAGGTTATTTTGGCCTTTAGCTTGGTTCCAGGCGCAAAACCTTTTCCATTTGTCTGAGTAGGCTTTCCTGGTGCTGGGTCTCCTGGCCTCCAGAATAACTTCCATAACAGCTTGTGAGAGAGGAGCTGGCTGGTTGCTCAGGTGATTTGCCATGCAGCCAAGTTTAAGGTTTTGAGCTGGCTGTGTAGAATTTGATTGTCTTGCTGTGTGAGCAGGTGGGTAATTTGTGGTAGAATCCATGGTGGGCCCTGGACCATATTCCTTAATAGTGGGTACCAGTGCTAGCATGGCCAGTCTGGAGCAATGAGCATCATTCGGGGTCTCTCCATCCTGACTTTCAGTAGCACCTTTGTGAGAAGGGGTAGTGGAGGAAAGGCATATACTGTTAGCATTTTCCAACTGAATGAGAGTGCGTCCACTTTCCAAGCTTGATGGTGAAAGGTTCTTGTGCAAAACTTTGTTAGCTGATAGTTTTGAGGGCTGGCAAACAGACCTATGTCTGGGAGCCCCCATTTTTGAGTTATCATTGCGAATACTTGTGGATCCAGTTTCCACTCATGGGGATCCATGATGTTTCTGCTTAGGTCGTCTGCCAATGTGTTCTTTTTTCCTGGCAGGAAGTGAGCTTGTAATTGAACTTGGTAAGCCAGTGCTGTGTTCCACAAGGTCATTGCTTGCCTGCATAGAGGGTAGGAGTGTGTACCCCCTTGTTTGTTTATGTACCACATTACTGTGGTGTTGTCTGTCCTTATGATAAGCTGTCCTGGATGCAAGAGGTCCTTGAAGGCTGTCAGTTTTGTACAGCTAACATTTCTTTTTGATTGATGTGCAGATTTTTTTGATCTGCTGTCCAAAAGCCTTGAACGCACCATCCTGCCATGTGTGCCCCCCAGGCATAGTCCGATGCATCTGTTGTCATAGTTTGCCTGGCTGGGGGTAGAGTGAAAAGCTGACCCTTGTTTAGGTGACAAGCCTGTGACCACCATAGAAACTCCTGTTGAAGGCAGGGAATGAGATTTATCATTGTTTCCAAGCTGTGGCTGTGTTGAGTCCATACGCTTTTTAGGTACCACTGTAATTTCCTCATATGCAGTTTTGCAAATGGTATTAGTAGTATGCAAGATGCCATGAAGCCCAAGGCCTGCAGAATTTTTCTTGCAGGGAGTTGGGTCTTTGTTGTCATTGTTCTGAAGTATTGAGTTAATTGAAGTTGTTTGTCTGGCGTCAGATAAGCCATCTGGGCCGTTGTATTCAAGCTGGCACCCAGGAATGTCATAATTTGTGAGGGCACTAGTTTTGATTTCTTTTCGTTTACTGTGTACCCTAGGCAACTTAGAAGATGTCTTACAAAAGCCAGGTGTTGTAAGAGAATGCCCTTGCTTTCTGCTTGGATGAGACAGTCATCCAGTTATGGGTATATTTGAATTCCTCTCTGTCTGCAGTATGCAATTACTAGTGCCAGGCATTTTGTGAAGACCCTGGGCGCAGTAGATAAGCCAAAGGGCAGTGCAGAGAATTGGTAATGGGTTGAACCTGCAATGAAACGATGGTATCTTCTGCAATTTTGTCTGATAGTGACATGCAGGTATGCCTCCTTGAGGTCCAACGTTACTAGCCAAGCTTTTTGCCCAACATGGGAAGAAGCTGCTGTAGTGTTAGCATCTTGAATTTGGGTACTTGCAAGAAGGTGTTTAAGATTGAAAGGTCCAGAATGGGTCTCCAAGCATTGTCCTTTCTGGGCCTTGAGTAAAATCCTTGGCCTTGCTCCTGTGTAGGTACCAGTTGAATGGCTCTCATGTCCATGAGAGCTATAATTTGTTTTTGTGCCTCTACCCATTGATTTTGTGGCAGGTTTGGCATTCCTTTTATCCTTGGCAAGGTGTGGAAATGGAATCTGTATCCATGTGAGATAATGTCTAGGACCCATTTGTCCTTTGTGACGATACGCCAGTTGTCTGCAAAAAGTGCTAATTTTCCTCCCAAGGGAGCTGCCAAGAGGGTTTTGCTTGGCAGTTTGAGGTTTGAGTCATTGTGTTTGCCTTCTAGTGGTTTGGGACCTGTCTTCTCCTCTCTTCTGTGTTGTAGTGCCCCATTGGAGAGGTTTGTAAGGGATTTGTGCTTGTCCTCTGCATCTTGGGCACCTGTATTTACCCCTCTGTGGTCTGTCAGAAGCTGGAAAGGACCAATTCTTTGTTGGCCAATTTCTGCTGAAGCGTGGGGGCTGTACCTGTAAGAAATCTTTGACCGTTTGCATAGATTTTGCCTTATCCTCCATTTTCTTTAAAACCTCCTCTGCTTTAACCCCAAATAAAACATCCTGCTGTAAGGGTGCATCCAGTAACTTTGCTTTAACATGATCAGGCAGAGATTGTTCCTTTAACCAAGCATGCCTACGTATAACAGACCCAGTAACAGCTGTTCTAGAGGAAGCTTCGAAGGCATCAAAACCACATTGTAAAGTATGTTTGCCCACCTGTTCAGCTGCATGCAGCAGATCTTGAATTTCCTTGAATTCAGACTGTTGAGGGTGCGTGCCCATCTTTTGTTTTATTTGAGACATTAGGAATTGCTGGTATTTAAGCATGTGAAATTGACAATTTAGTGCTCTCATAGCTAGAGTAGTTGAGGTGTATACCTTCTTTCCCCACCTATCTAGTGCTCTGGAGTCCCTTTCTGAGGATACAGGATTTTTAGCCATAGAAGCCTTAGCCCCTTTGGGACCCAGGGAGATTGTCTCTGGATCAGCAGCAGGGCTTTTGTAAAGGAATTTGTGAGAGTCAGTCACTCTATAGTATCTATCTGGTTTGGCTGGAGCAGGAGGCAGAGAATCTGGATTTAGACTAGATTCTAAGAAGACATCATCAACTATGTCCAAAACTGGGGCATAGCAAGTGGTCTGTGCTGGGGGAGTAAAAGAAACTCTTGGAGCCTTTTCTTTGAGTCAGAGTAGTCCTGGCCTTCCCAGTGGAAATGTTCCCTCATGGTGTGTAAGGTTTCCCAAAGGAGTAGTCTTCAGGGGGAGAAGCTGAGGGAATGGAGTCTTCAGCATCAGAATCTTCATAAGGGGGAAAGGAGTAATCCTGTTCCTCAGAGGAGCCTAAGGAAACAGACACCTGATCAGAGGAGGCATAATCCTCCTCTTGTCTAGGCCTTTTGTCAGGGGGAGGTTGGGAACCCCTGATCAAGGAAATCAAATCTTCAGCCATTTTAAGCATCTGTTTCTTAGGCACAGGGCCTTGAACTGGAGACTGAAGTGTAGGCTTTTTTGGTTTTAGAGGAGTCTTAAGCTTAGCATAAGATTTTATGGTGAGGATAGTCGGTCTGAAGACACCTTCAGAAACCAAAGGTGTTTCTGCAGCACTGGCTTCCCCTACTGCAATGTCGTCGGTAGGGCCTAAGGAAAATGGCTGCGTCGGCCTAGAAATCTCTAGTGGGGGATCCGATGCGGCCTGGGGATCCAATTCAGCGGTAGCCAGGGGCTGCGTAGGTGCCTCACTGAAAACCAGAGAACCGACGACCAGGCCAGCCGAGGCCTCGGGAGTCTGGCTTGGATTTAGGCTGCCGGTCCTTATCCTTGTGTTTTTTATGCACGCCGGTAGTCAGTTGCTCCAATGGCATAGTGTAATTAAATTTTCTACCGAAGTAGTGTCGTGCGAAATCAAAGCGACGCTTAATAGTTCGCTTATTGAACCTCGCACAAAACCGACAACCAGTGAAGTCGTGGTCTAGGCCTAGGGAAGGTATACAAAAAGAATGAAAGTCCTTATGTGGTATTTGCTTCCCACAAGAAATGCAATTGTTCACTTTTTCTGACATCGGACTGAGGCAAGAAAAGGTTCCCCAATGGGGTACTTAGCTTTGAAGACTTCAGACTGAAACTCGATTCGAAAATCTCAGGTGTCGGCCGACCGGCACTTGCGAACTGCTTCTGCTTCGGGCACCTCGCGGAAAGAAAGACTGAAGAAAATGGCGTCGGATGCCTCTGATATACCCCTGGCGCTCTGACGTCAGGGAAGAAGCGACAGCAACCGACGCCGGACCAAGACTTTGGAATTCGTGCCGACTGCGGGACCGCCTGACGGCAGGATAACCCAAGTGCAATGACTGCAGCAGGGTAACACGATGAACATCCATATCTGTCGAGGTCAGTAGGAGGCAATGAGGATCATTTTGCAACCCAACGATATTGCTTTCTGTACGAGTTTCGGTATCAGGGGAAACGGAGGGAAAGCATAAAGGAGTCCCTGAGGCCAAACGTGGACTAGAGCATCTCTGGGTGTGTGACCTGGAAGCGGAAGAAGGGAGAAGTAGTTGCTGCATTTGCTTTTGAAGGGGGTGGCAAAAAGGTCACAGCAAGGCTGTCCCCATTTGCAAAAGATAAGATTCACAACTTCCTGATTCAGAGACCACTCGTGAGACATGAGAATAGCTCTGCTGAGCCTGTCCGCTATGACGTTGGACCTTCCAGAGATGTGCGCCGCAATCAGAAATCATTGGGAGGAGATCGCCCACTGCCAAAGTCTGAGTGCTTCTCGACATAGGGGGTAGGACCTGGTTCCGCCCTGTTTGTTGATGTACCAAACCACTGACATGTTGTCCATCTGAATTGCAATGGTCTCAGAAGGGAGAGATTCCTGAAGAGCTTGCAACACTAGGAGCACGGCTCTCATTTCTAGGACGTTTATATGCAGATGGTACTCGTGAGGCTGCCAAGTGCCTTGGACTGTCCTGCCCTAATAATGCCCCCCCACCCTATCAGGGAGGCATCTGTGGTCACTGTGGCAACCGGAGGGGGCTGAATGAATGGCCTGCCTTGAGAGACTAGTGGGGAGACCATCCACCAGGAAAGGTGCTTTTTGCATGTGTCTGTAATCATGATCATGCGAGACATGGGCAGCTGTTGAAAGGACCACTGTGTGAACAGAAGCCACTGATGAATTCTCATGTGAAAGCTGGCCAGAGGGACTAGAAGAATTGCAGCTGCCATGGAACCTACAGTTTGAAGAACCATCCTGACTTGGGCCCTTTTGCACTGCATTAGAATTTGTACTTGCTGTCGAATTGTGGTCACTGACAGTAGCCTTGCGGACATACTCCTTGTGTCTAGGTCTGCCCCTATATAGGTAATACATTGACAGGGCAACAAGGCAGATTTTTCGAAGTTTATTGTAATGCCTGGCTGGGAACAAAAAGTGATTGTGTAGTCCCTGGCTTGTAGAAGGTGATGCCTGGTAGTAGCAGTAAGGAGCCAGTCGTCTAGATATGGAAACACCTGGAATCCTCGACGTCTCAGGTGAGCCGTGACCACTGCCATACATTTGGTGAACACCCTGGGGGCTGTGGTGAGACCAAAGGGCAGAGCTCTGAACTGGTAATGACTGGTTCCCAGCCAGAAGTGAAGGAATCTCCTGGAGCGCCTGTCCATTTTGATGTGGTAGTACGCATCCTGAAGATCTATGGACACATCCAATTGTCCTGACCCAGAAAGGGTAGAATGGACTGTAGCGTGACCATCCAAAACTTTGTTCTTTGAACAGACTTGTTTAGTCTGCTGAGATCCAGAATCGGTCTCCAGTCCCCTGTCTTTTTTGGTACCAAAAAGAACCTTGAGTAAGTTCCGGATCCGTGTTGGTCTGCCGGGACTTCCTGAATGACTCTTTTTTTCTAGCAGTCTTGAAACTTCTAGGACTGCTTGGTCCCTCAGATTGGGTGGAACATCTGGAAGGGATTTGCTTGACGGTAAGGGGGGGGTTGAGAGAAAGGAATTTTGTAACCTCCGGATATGATAGACTGTACCCATTTGTCTTGCAGTCAGGGGCGGCCCGTGGTATTGGACTGCCGGACTACAGCCCCCTCAACTGTAAAATAAAGAAATAAAAAGAAAAAGTAAAGAAATAAAAAGAAAAAGAAAATATAAAAAAAAAAAATTTAAAAATCGCGGACTTTCGCGCATGCGCACTAGTCCGGACTGCTGCTGAGAGAATCTGGAGCATGCGCAGACTGTCTCAGCAGCAGTCCGGACTGGGAAACATGAAGAATGGAGCTCCCAGAAGTCTATGCAGTTTTAAACTGCATAGACTGTCGCTGGGAACAGATTGGACCCGGACTGCAACGTCGGCAGGCTGGAGTCTCATCGGGGATCTCACGCGCGTGGTGGATGTGCTCGAACATGCCAGCTATGGGATGTAATGGTCTACTGAACAAAGGGATCCAAGTGGACAGCTATGTAGGTAAGAGGGACAAAGGGGTGGGTGGGTGTGTGTATATATGAGGAGAAATAATGGGAAAATTAGATAAAAGTCTAAGAATGTGATGTTCTATTATGCACAATTCTGTGCTGAGGTAGTGGACTGAATGCTAATCACAATTAGAAACCTAAGGGCAATGGAGAGTAAGTTAATCCTGGCCAGTGGATAGAGACAGATGCAAATGCAGGGACATATGAGTGGAAATGAAGAATGCTGAAAATGAGGAGACTAGTGTGGGGAGCAGCCCGTAGTGGCTGTACTGGAATAAAAAATGCTTGCTTTGCTGAGGTTAAAGATGTAAATTAAATGGCCTGATTAATGTCAACATTTCATGATGTTAAAGCAGCATTTGGTTAAGTATATTTTGTAGTTTTTACTTAACAGAGATGAAAGGACAGTTTAGAATCCCAGTAGTGTATGATATGAATTTCTTCATTAACTTTGAGTAAAAAAATGTTGAACATGCTGTTTTGGGCCTGCATGCTTGCTGGAGGCTACCATATTGCCATCTGATATAATTGGGGTTAAAAGTTGCATTGTTAGCTCCAGTTACAAATGAAATTTCAGAATTGTAAAGAATTAGACTTAATCATGTTTTTATGAAAGTGGTAAATTATTTTATACACTATAAACAAGTCTTAAAAGGAGATGGGGAAGCGTATAACTCGAATTACTTTTGAGACACAAGAAAAATGGAAGTACAAAAGTAATATATATATAGAGACTAAAACAGGGACTAAACAGAAAAAAAGGCTGCATTTGTATTTGAAGCCAATGATAATGATTGTGGAGTCTATGGGACAAAACTCAAAAGAAATAAGTATATATATATATATATATATATATATATATATATATATATATATATAAAAATAAGACAACTCAGAAAAAAATTGAGGATGAGACAGGTTTGTCAATAGGACTTTTAGCATAAGAATGGTAGACAATGGTACAAAAACAAAAAAAAAAACAAATAAATACAAATAAGGAAAATGGTAGGCTAGCAAAAATGCATGTGTTATGATTTACATACCTGCAGAAAAAAGGATGCATGGCATGTTTCTATTGGATAAGGGCTGGCAGGCCTAGTAGAAGGCAGAGTATTTTCAATGTGAATAAGGTTGCCCTGTGTCTGACTCTACTCCTCAAGATGGGTCTTCCCATTTTCTTCCTCAAACTTCCTGATACTTTGCCACCTCTGCATGCTCCATCTACTATTCACCCCTTCTTCCTTAAAAAAACAATTAAATATACATAATTAGTAGAATGAAGTATTGAGAAAGAAATGTAGGCAACTAATTTATGAGATCCTCCATGAGTACAGGGTGAGTGCTTTGTACAATCGATATAGCTTAGTATTACTCTTTGACGTTTGAGGGGATATTTTGTAGAACACAAATGTCATAGGCAAGTGTAGGAACTGCAACCTTGGAGCTGTTCCCGATGCAGGCAAATGGGATGATGGACAAGCTGATAACATATCAGTGCACACTGTTAAATACTACACCAATTGTTAAGCAGTAGACTGGAGTTTCACACATGCATGTTACATAGTTATCTCTCAGTTAAGGTCTACATTATCACTTTGTTTATTTTATTAATTTTGCACTAAACAAAGAAACAGAGAAATAATTATAAATAATGATAACCATTTATCGCAATACTTGGACAGATAGATTTTCATGCAAAATGTTGAGGTGTTAAGACTTGGGGCAGTTGTACCTAGTACCCCTAGTTCTCCAGTGTTGTTCTGTGAACCATGTTGATCCAATGGTGCAGGGTCAGGGTCTCAGGCATCGATCAATAGAAGTCATTGTGATGATGGCACACCTGAACAGATGATCAGTAAATCCCCATTCTTCTCTTCAGCTCTCCAAAGTTCATCTTCCAGATTTCCTTAATAGGGAAGGCTCTTGCATTGTTCCACATCCTAGCTTCACAGGCACAGTACACATGCAGCAGGGGCAGAGTATCTCTTTTGGTCAAGTTGCAGCTCAGACATCATTTCATCCATTTACTGTACAGGGAAGCAGTCAGGTCAACAGTAAGAATGCTGTGTCCTGAGAACACAGTTTTTAATGGAGTCTTAAATTTCACTTCTGCCTAGATGGGCATATCTGGAAGGTGTATGCCACATCATCAGTGTATATATTGCAGGAAGGTGTATGCTACATCATCAGTGTATATATTGCAGGCTAACTTTGATGCTTGTAAACTTGCTTTGATAAACATCATTGCCTGCCAAGCACTTCATACAGATGTGTGCCAATGGTTTTCTGCAAATCTTCATGCTAATTAGCCTCATTAATAGTCTTTGGCTTAAAACATATTTAAACAAAGTATGGGAGCAGGTATGTTGTTGCCAATCTTTGGAAACACTATAGGTTGTGTATGCTGTATTCAGTGAGTACTTCAAGTTTTATTGTTATTTGCATTAATTATTTCTTGCATAAATGTTGAGGTTTATTTCACAACATTTCAAGAAATGTTAAGAATTGCAGTGGCACCCAAGAATATCTGCATTGGTGATGTTTTTATTCACACATTTTAATGGTGTGATATAGGTTATTTACACTTATGTTGGTGGTACTAAGTAGGATCAAGGCATATGCTATGTTGTTTAAATTAATGATTTCTATATTGCTTTGAATGTCTTGCACAGGGACCGTGGCAGTAAAAAGTGTGGTGGTAACACAGCATTTTATTCTAGAAAATTTCCAAGATTATACAAGCAATGTTTAATGTGTCCCTGTTTTTTGGGCTTTTGCCCCCCCCCCCCAATCAATTTTGGCTTTTTCCAGATTTCTTGTGCTGTGAAGTTGAGATGCAGTTGAGTATTGAGTAGATATTACAAGGAGCTGAGAACTGCAGGGGAAGAGAAGTTTAGTGCTGCTTATGCTAAGTTGGCTTGCATTGTTAATAGCACAACAGGTTGTGTACTTGCTTTTGATGCAGAAGGTTGTGGGTTCTACACCCACAAGGGGTGGATGCTGCCGTACTGAGGATGTCTTCCTTGGCGAAGATGCTAACTATGAGCCTGTTATCAGTGTGCCATCCATTTCCTATTGCAATATTACTAGCTTATCATTTTTTTAATGTAATATAGGCAATTTATTCCTCAGGGGCAACAGACACTTTATTTTTCGATGAAACCATGAAATATAAAGGTGTTTGTTAGTAGCAACCTCTTCATTAGTTACAGATTTCTTTAATGTGGAATTATTTAGATGACTTTACTTCTTCAGAGATTGTGCATATTTACTGATGATGGTGGACTGTAGAATTGTGCATATTTACTGATAATGGTGGACTGTAGACGTTTGAGTAGACTTTTATGATGGAAATGTTCTGAACTGGGCAGTTTTGTCATTATGGGTGCATGCATTTTGTTTAATTGTTTACTGGGAAAATGTTCTGAATTGGGCAGTTTTGTCATTATTGGTGCATGCATTCTGTTTCATTGTTTAATAAATTTAAAATGCCCTCTAACAACTGTACTGTATTCTATAAGGAATATAATTTAGTACAATCAGGAAGGTGTATCAAAGTGCACATGTATGTTTCATATGCAAGGGGCCTATGATTTGAAAATGGCCCAGAATTAATCTTTATCTGCCACTGGCAAAATGTATTTTCTTTGAATGTGGGTTTCAATGCTGTTTCAATGAATGTGAGTTTCAAGGGCAGAGAAGTTTTAATGCCAAGTCTGTTTTCATTGTGAGACTGCATTGCTTTGTTTAGCAGATGTCTTAGTGTTTGTGCTGTAAAATGCAAAATAAAACTTTCAAATGAAGTCCAAATCATCATAGAAGTAAAGCAGTATGCACATTAGTGTTTATGGTAAATGGAGTGAAATAGCCAAGTAATGGATCATTGGAATGGCTGCAGGGGGGAGGCTCCATTCGACCAAGTTGTGAGGGGGAAGGGTGGCAAACTCATACAGCCCCAGTTGAACTATACTTCCCAACTGTCCAGATTTTCAAAGAAAGAATAGATTTTTGCTTCATATTTTTGGTTTGTTCCTCATAAAATTTGTGGTTTTCTGGCAAATCATTTAGGAATTAAGTCACTAAATAATGACACACTGAGTTTCAGACTTCATAACCTTCAGAAAAATGCATGCTAAAGTAAGACCTGTTATTCTATCAACTGTCTTAGTTTATACAAGAGCAATTTTTAGTACTGTTTATATGTTCCCCCAATATATTTGACCTTGTCCAGATGTATTGTATTAACAGGTTGAGAGGTAAATGCAAATAAATTGCTTTATAAAATTAGGCATAGCCAAACCTCTCAACTGTCCTTGATTTTGGCTCAAAATGTTGGTCTTCCCCCTAATAATCCCTCTGCAAAATAGCAATTTTGGAAGAAAACATGGAGAGTTTACAATTAAGAAATAACTGTAATAATCAGTTACAGATTACTTTTATTTCAGAAATGCATGTAGATTATTTTATTTTGGCAGCTGCTCAAGTTAGCAGTACTAATATTAAAGTGTCCCTTTTTTGACAGGTTCCCAGCTGTATTGTGTGGCTATTTTATATTTTTTGCATCACATTTTTGGTCCATTTTTTCATAAAATTGTTTTTTGTTTTTTTTTTGGCAAATTTAAGACTGAAGTTTGAAAATAATGGCAGATATTTGAGTTTCAGATTTCATACCCTTCAGAAAATTCATACTAATGCAAGACCTATTCTATTATCATTCTAAGTTTATAAGAGCAATATTTAAAATATTTTTGGGCCTTTGTCCCACTTCTATGTATGGCTTTGTCCAGATTTCTTGCTCTGAGGTTGAGAGGTATGACAAATGTGTCAGGGCCATCAAAGTCAGCCAGGGACATTTCAAATTGTGACACTTGTTGCACCCTACTCCCCCATGTAGTGACTGGATGTGTCCAAGCAAGGCAAGGAGTAGTTATGCAGTGTAGATGTGCAGAGAATCCCCCCATCCGAGGTAAGCACAAGTACTACAGTGGCTTTTCATCTGTCCTTGATTTTGCAGAATGGTCTGGTTCGTCATATGTTTGTACTGTTGATTTATGCTTATTACTCAAAGTGCCTGTTGCTCTGTGTTCAAGTAGCAATGCTTTAATGAACATCAGGTAAGCTTGTCTGAGATCATAAGATGCAAGTAAGCTTTAATAAGCATACTGTTAAAGAATTGCCAACATTGAAAGCCTTTCTGTTGTTGCCATGCAGAGAATACTTAACTAGATAATGTATAAGCCTTGGGTATTGAAATGTATATGACAGTATTTGTAATAAAGGACAGGATTACATTATTTTAAGAAGCTCATTACACTTGTTGGAGACTTCCAGTCATCTCTGCAGGCTTTACCCGTAAACTAAACAGAATGCCAATCATGTGTGGTCCATTTCCTGCACAGTAATTCTTTAAGCAATGTATCTTGAGTTTGTTTCTTGTTTGCTTTTCATTTTTTACTTTGATCATGTTTTCCCCATGAAACAAGTGGATAGCTGTCAGGCAGCAGGTCTTTTTTGGATAAGAAAATTTTTACAAGTGGGGGCATCACAGAGATTTCTACTTTCAGTTTCAGCGTGTTACTTGATACTTTAATAATGCTGAATATAAATTATAATTAGAACTGCAGTGCAAGGAGAAGTGGTTTGAGTTGAGTGCTGCTTGTTTTTCTTATACTTGATTATGACCAGCATTCCAGTAATGTATTTAAAATGTAATTTATTTTTTCATGCCTCACAAGCTGTTTGTTTCCATCTAGATATTAAGCTGTCATGCAGCCAATGCACTTTAATATTTTTATTCTTCTACACTTCATTTTGTCTTGACTGGACTCTCAAAATGACGGTTTGGCACCCAGGGCAGCGTATTTAATTAAATTTAGTTTTTTGTGGTTTTGAGCATAGCTCCTCCCCTTTCTAGTTGGCCACACCCTTCCCATTGACCCCACCCTCTCAGCTGTCTCCTGCAGCCCCCCCTTTGATTTGAAGTCACCAGCCGCCACTGCTTGCGTTATATTTTGCCAGGCTTTTGGGTACAGTGAAAGTCTTCCTCCGACTAACTCCAGAGGCGGGCAGCCGGGCAACCCTGCAACCCTTCAGGGATGCTGGAAGGGCTTCTCCAAAAAGGATTCTCTGCTGCCCTGGTTCTGTGGACCCACTCTGCCATGAGGGCGGCGTCTGTTGCTGTTGTTTCCTCCTCTGCCCCTGGAGAAAAAAATTGCTACATGTGTCAGGCGAGGCTCCCTGGGATTTTCAAAACCACATTTTACCACTCTTCTGACCCTTGGGGTATGGTCTGGAAGGAGTTGAAAAACGGACTCCCACGGCACAGATAGTCTTGCCTTCTTGTTCACACCTAGTGAGAGTGTCTTTCACCTGTGGTCCAAAGAGAAAGGAACCATCAAAGGGGGTGTTGGTGAATGACGCTCTAAAGGGTTCCGCAAAGTTACACAGCCACATCCATGCGTGTCTCCTAAGGGCCACGCCTGTGCCTGCGGCTCTACTCGCACCATCGGCTGCATAGGAAATGAGCCTCATGGAGGAGTTGACTACAGAATTAAGGGTCGCCAGCTGAGAAGCCACTTTAGCTTGAGCCCCTTCAGCTGATGGATCCTGAAGGATATCTCCAAGCTCTTTAAGGAGATCCCTCTGAAGCCAGGTAAAATGGCACAAGTAATTCAATGACCTCATAGAAAAGGTCGCTGAAGCAAACATTCACTTCCCATATCTATCCATAGTCCTGGACTCCTTGTTAGGAGGATGGACAGATGCAGAAGGTTCCACTAACTCTTTCTTAGTGGCTGCTGCTACCACTATGGCATCCACAGGAACACCTTTAGTAAGGAACTGCTTATCAACGGGTGCAGTGATAAACTTGCTGGGACTCCTCGGGGTTGGTTCCACAGTATCTGGAGCTGACCAAGCCTTTCGAGGCACCACTGACAGGAGTGGATCGAAAAGCGGAGAAACCCAGGAGGTGGAAGGTTGGGAACCGAACGCATCCAGAATACAGACTCATCCTCGGTAGGGTAAGGGAGTCCAGTTCCCCCTCTGCTTAGGCATTTCTAGGATGTCCGAGAAGGAAACCTCTTCAGAGGGGGATCTTGGGGACCCTTCCGATTCATCTAAGTCTGTATCAGAAGTGACAGACTCAGGGGAGTCAATGTGCGTCCTCTTGCACTTCTTCCGAAGGGGTTCCTCTGAATGATCAGGGGAGGACTTGGAAGAAGAGGAAGCACCCAATGGGGTGCCATGGAGCGCCGGTTCTCCACACTTGGGGTCTGGAGGAGGAGCAGAGGTTAACGCAGGCACTACAGGGGACGGAGCCGATGGGGTCGAATGTGGAGCTGACTCAGTGGCCAGAACACTCCTCATGACATCGAAGGCATCCCTGCCACGATGCAGAGAAGGCTCCGGATTCGAGGAAACGGAATCCTTCTCCGCACCGAGGGAGACCGCTCCGAGGCCAATGTAGGAGCTGAGCTCACCTGCGCTGAAGCTCCGAGAGGGAGAACAGGGTCGGACAAGGGTCCGATGCCACTCGCCCCCTCAGAGCTGACGAGGGAGCCTCGGCGCCCAGGTCCCTCGATGGACGGCACCATCGAGGGAATCGGAGCCGACGATGGAACCGCAGGAGGGATAGTTATCAGAGCAGATGGTTCCACGACTCGAACCCCAACGAACTCCGGCTCCGAGCTCAATGGAGTCAGAGGAGGAATATCAACAGCAGTGGACAGAGCCGACACCTGTTGAGGAGGGCTGGACAACATCTTGGCAAGTGCCTGCGACTTCAATAACCTACTGACCACTCTCTCCACGTCGTGATCCGAGAGCCTAGAGGACCAAGAGGAGTGGGAGGATCTGTGACTGCGCTCACTTTGTAGCAGGGGAGACCAAGGAGCCGAATGTATGGATTCTAATGTAGGGGACCTCAGCCTCTCGTGGCTCCGCGACAGCTCCGAGGACACTGATGGAGCAGACAGGGAGATAGTCTCCTCGGTTCTGGCCGGAACCGAAGTAGTCAGTAAAGTTTGAACCAATGATGGCTCCGAGCTTGGAGCTGACGATCTGATCGGTTTTGGGGATTTCACAGGCTGAGCCTTGGCCGGTGAATCCTGGGGCTTGAGAAGACCCCTCAGAATAAGTTTATTCTTGCACTCCTGCAGAACTCTTGGACTGAATGCATGGCATATGGAACAAGAGTCCTGCAGGTGCACTACGCCTAAGCAATAGACGCAAGAAGTGTGACCATCTGTCAAAGACATTTTCTGACAGCATGAGTCACACTTCTTGAATCCAGACACTTTAGATTCTTTAGACATACCCAAGAAATAACACATAAAATACTATACTGGTTTTTGGTCAAAAGGCTGAACGGTTATAACAAAATACCACAACACTAATAACAAAGGCAAAAAATACACAGTAAACTACAGCTAAGGATTGTTTTTTTTTTTTTAACTAGGAAGCCTCTAACTGAAACGGCTACCTAAAGAATAAATTAACTGTACCTACAAGAAGGGATAGGGTGGGGGAGGGGGAGAACTCTCTAATTTAAACGAGTTCTAAGGGAAGGACTACCAAGAGACTAAACTAACACTAAGTTACACATTACAACTTAAAACAAGAAAAAATCCCAGTAGAAAGATTAATTGAGTAGAAATAGTTAAATAAGAAAGTTATACGAGCCTGCCTGAGCCAGTAAGAACCACACCTCGCAGCTGAAGCGGCAAACAAGATCTGGGTAGCTAGCGCTAGGCATCATGGGGATAAGGGGTAGCCTTGAGCCAGTAAACAGCTCTCGAGCTATAGAAGATGGCCAAGTCGGAGCCGAGAACGAAGGCGAGATAGACAACTTAACATCATATAATACGAAAGTTCACATATTACATCTCATAGGAAAGAAGAAAATATTCAGTATTCTTTCACTGTTAATTATACTCTGATGTTTTTTCTGACTGTTTAGTTATTGGGTAGCAAATTAATTTTTATCCCTGTTAAATATGTTGAGATTACGTGCAACTCTTGTGCTGAGTAAATGTAAAATTAGCAATGGCTTTTAAAGCTCCCTGGCTACAAGAACTACTATAGTAGATTTAAAATGCTCCACCCGCTACTTAGACAGCTATCGAAACAAGTGTTTTGCCTTCCCAACTGACCCATCACCACCTCACTTTATTAAATGAGCCCTGCATCAATGGTGACATATAAAGTAGCTACATAAGTAATACTAGCTGGGTTGTACTCCTCATGGTTTTAAATTACTTAAATACACATCCTGTAAATTATCTTTGATAATAAGAAAATTCATCTTGATTCAAGTCACCTTCTTTAAGGCTCTTCAATAAATATTATTTGTTTTTCCTGTTCAATACTCTTGTGAAATGCACCTCTTACTAGAAAAATCTAACAGATTCTTTAGCAACTGCAAGAGCTACAGACCTACACTTTTTGCACGGACTGATACATTACATTTATTTATTTATTATTTTATTTTACATTTGTTAACCGGGCTAGTCTAACTGGATATATTTCCATTTTCAGTAGAGGCCCGGGGAGAAAAGCTCCACATAGAGATAAACACAGTTACATAATATACAAAAAATGAGCGTGGTAAAAAGAAGGAGGTGGGAATATGCAAATATACAGGAAGACATCACAGGATTTAATATTAACATAACATAATAGGATTCATCATTCTCACACAAAAAATAAAAATTAAACTTATTTCACATTATTTTATAGGAAGGATATATAAGGAGAGTATGAGAGAAAGAGAAAATAAACAGAATAAAAAGAGAGAGTAGATCAGTAAAAAATATACTTTCAGTAAAAAGAAATGCACCTAAAGGAGGAGAAGGAAAATTAGAGATGATTACAAATTAGATGTAAACTGCTAAAGACTTCTGTCTGCAACTGACTATTGCTAAAATCATGGCTTTTTTTCCTCTAGTGCAATCTACAGGGACCATATTAATTTAATCTCTCTTGAATTTTCTCCTCTGTTCTCCTTGTACTACTAGTAGTAGCTTTTACTCTTTTAAGTGTATTAGCCTTTGGCCTTCTCTAACTTTGCTCTTTGGGTTATTATAATAACATACACCCTCTTTATTGAGACTAACCTAAATAGAACAGGACCTAACTACTCTATTAAAGACCCAGAACAAATACACACTGGAAATGGCACACAATGGAATGGCTGGTTCAAGTTACCTGTAAAGATCACCCTAAGTATGACTGATGTGCACATATTTCTTTTGTGTAATCCCCCCATATTCTACAAAGACACCACCAGCATGATTTATAACCATTTGGAAAAAACAAGTAATTTCCAAGCCAACCCTGGTTATCTCCACCCAATTCTATTGGGTCAGGGTCCAGAGTATGTCATACCATATATCAGTATACCACCTTCTATCAGTCTATTATATGGGCATGAGAAACGTGTCTCAAGACTTCAATCTAAAAACAGTAGCCTAAACAATAAATGGACCCAGCTAAAGGCTTAGGTCCTTAAAAAACAAACATTCCTGTTATTAAAGAAGCCTTGGTGAATGTTGGTGAATGAAAATTGTAGTTTTATCTTGCAGAAATGCAATACTTTTCTTAACAGGGCACGTGGAAGAGTAGGTGGAACCCTGTTAAGAATTAAAGGCATTATCCATGTAGTCCTTGTTAATTGAAGCAGGAGTAGAAGTAAATATTCTCCAAATGACTGGTTGTGCTACCATCTCTTCGGTGAAGGTGAACATAGTAAGGACTTTATAGAGTTGATATGCATTCCTCCTTCCTTTATCCCTTAAACTTTTTGAAGTTTGGACATTACTATTAGAGGCATACCCAGACCCAAAACTTTTCCAATAACAAATTAATTCTCCGAGGGACATTCAGCCACAACTGGTTAGATACTTACTATATACTGCTTTGAAGAATATTAGCCTTACATGAACCAACTCAGATTAAATGAGCTAACCAGACCAAATCTCCATTCAGGGAATCACATACTTCTCAAAAATCATTATGACACACAGAGCCTTCAGGTCCACCAACCCTATGTTTGTCATTTAGGAAAGCAAACTCAAAGTCAGTTTATGTAAAAGATATATTAATTCCCATTTTCATGGAACCAATCCTATTCATGGAAATTAAGGCTCTTAATTGGTATTCTGTTATGACACAAGCAGATGTGATGTCTACATGTGAACCCCTCTAGATCATCTTTGTATACGAGCAAGACCAGAGTGCCCATGGCTCCCTAAACCCATGTTAACTGTTGTGGCCAAGCATGCACATTCCTGTTGTACTGATGCTACAGTGGCCAAGTAGCACAACTTCTCCTGTAAAGATACCAAATGCCCTTTTGAAAGAATGGGAGAATATACAACCCAAACTAACCCAGTAACAGCAACTGTACAGCAATGCACAATGACTTAACCAGGTGAAAAATCAGACATCTCGTACAGTAATTCCTTTGATCCCCACTCAAAAATCTTACAGCCATATAACAAGACACTTCATAAACTCAAACCCACTTTCGATTGTGGGGCTGTATCTGTTAATGCACTGAGATGACTTTGCAAACTACTTACGAAAGCTGTACTTAGAAGCTCTATCATGCCTTTCTAAAAGCAACAGCTTAGCCCTTAGTGCATAAAATCTACCGTGGCCAGTGTTAACATTTCATATCAAATAAGGGTAATCATCATCATCATCATCTTCTTTCGGCTGTTCCCATTAGGGGTCGTCACAGCAGATCATCTGTTTCCATTTCTTCCTGCCCTCTGCATCTTGCTCTGCCACACCAACCACCTGCATGTCCTCTCTCACCACATCCATAAACCTTATCTTAGGCCTTTCTCTTTTCCTGTTACCTGGTAACTTCATACTTAGCATATTTTTCCCAATATACTCAGCACCCCTCCTCAGCACACGTCCAAACCAACTTAATCTTGCCTATCTGGCTTTGTCTCCAAACCTTCCAACCTGGGCTGACCCTCTAATATACTTATTCCTAATCCTGTCCACCCTCGTCACACCCAGTGCAAATTGTAACATCTTTAACTCTGCCACATCCAGCTCAAACTCCTGCCTTTTTGTCAATGCCACTGTCTCCAACTCATATAACATAGCTGCTCTCACTACCCTCTTGCAGACCTTCCCTTTCACTCTTACTGGTACTAGTCTGTCACAAATCACTTCTGAAACTCTTCTCCACCCACTCCATCCTGCCTGTACTCTCTTCTTCATCTCTCTCCCACACTCACCATTACTCAGAACTATTGACCCAAACTATTTAAGCTCATCCACCTTCGCCATTTCTACTCCTTGCATCCTCACCATTCCTCTATCCTCCCTCTCATTCACACACATATATTCTGTCTTAGTCCTGCTGACCTTCATTTCTCTACTCTCTAGGGCATATCTCCAGCTCTACAGGGTCTCCTCCACCTGTTCTCTACTCTCACTACAGATAACAATGTCATCTGAAAACATCATAATCCATGGAGACTCCTGTCTGATCTAGTCTGTCAACCTGTCCATCACCATTGCAAATAAGAAAGGGCTCAGAGCAGATCCTTGATGTAATCCCACCTCTATCTTAAATGCATCCGTCACTCCCACCGCAGACCTCACCACTGTCACACTACCCTCGTACATATCCTGTACCACTATTACATACTTCTCTGACACTCCCGACTTCCTCATACAATACCACACCTCCTCTCTAGACACCCTGTCATATGCTTTCTCTAAGTCTATAAAAACATAATGCAACTCCTTCTGACCTACTGTGTACTTCTCCATCAACACTCTCAGAGCAAACATCGCATCTGTAGTGCTCTTTCCCGGCATGAAACCATACTGCTGATCACTAATGATCACATCCCTTTCTTAGCTTCCACTACTCTTTCCCATAACTTCATGCTGTGACTGATCAATTTAATCCCTCTGTAGTTACTACAGCTCTGCACATCACCCTTATCCTTAAAAATCGGTACCAAAGCACTTTCTCCATTCCTCAGGCATCCACTCACTTTCCAAAATTTCATTAAACAATCTGGTTAAAAACTCCACTGCCATTTCACCTAAACACCTCCATGCTTCCACAGGTATGTCATCTGGACCAACAGCCTTTCCATTCTTCATCCTCTTCATAGCTATCCATACTTCCTCCTTGCTAATCCATTGTACTTCATGATTCACTATCCCCACATCATCCAACCTTCTCTCCCTCTCATTCACTTCATTCATCAACTCCTCAAAGTACTCTTTCCATCTCCTCAACACACACTCCTCGCTTGTGAGTATGTTTCCCTCATTATCCTTTATCACCTTTACCTGCTGCACATCCTTCCTAGCTCAGTTCCTCTGTCTAGCCAAATCGGTACAGGTCCTTTTCTCCCTCCTTAGTGTCCAACCTTTCATACAACTCTTCATATGCCTTATCCTTAGCCTTTGCCACTTCTCTCTTTGCCATGCACCTCATCTCCTTATACTCCTGTCTACTTTCTTCATCTCTCTGACAATCCCACTTCTTCTTTGCCAACCTCTTTCTCTGTATACTCTCCTGTACTTCCTCATTCCACCACCATGTCTCCTTGTCGTCCTTCCACTGTCCAGATGTCATACCAAGCACCTTTCTAGCAGTCTCCCTTACTAGCTCTGCTGTAGTTACCCATCTATTTGGCAACTCTTCACTGCCACCCAGTGCCTGTCTTAACTCATCCCTGAACTCCACCTCACAATTACCCTTTTTCAATTTCCACCATTTGATCCTTGGTGCTGCCCTCACACTCCTCCTCCTCTTCTTGATCACCAACGTCATCCTACAAACCACCATCCTATGCTGCTTAACTACAATTTCCCCGGCCACCACTTTACAGTCTCCAATCTCCTTCAAACTGGCCCTCCTACATAAGATATAATCCACCTGTGTGCATCTTCCTCCGCTCTTCTATTTCACCCTAGGGTAATCCTTCTCCTTACAGTGTTACTTCATAAGTACAAGTCTACCATCCCATTTCCAGTCAGTCATTCTCCAAGCTAAAATCCTCAAGAACAATCCTAAAACCAAATCCTAATTCATGTTAGTGAGCATGGCTCCAGGAAGACATTAAATTTATACTGTAACAGACTCCATGCTGTTAACATGCAAAAGGGTCACAAAACCAGCACAATCACTTTGTACTCTGCTACTAGCTGGATTTTGTGACGGTCCTACTACATTTAAGAGTGACCTTACAGGCAGAGGTATCCAATCAGATACAGTGTTGCTTGTTACTTTGAACTTGCCAAACTCTGGGAATCCCATGGTGCTCCACACTAGGTCACATACTCTCCTCAATGTTTACAAATTGCATTTGTGCAGAGATGCCAGTGTTACTTCATGATGGCAATGATGACTTTGACTTTTTTAAAATACAACAGATGCAAAGAGACATTCAAGATTTTGACATGCTTTGGTGGTGACTAGACACCAACAAGCTAACACCGATTGCGAACAAAAATAAAATTTTTTGTGGATGTTTGGCACCTTTAACACCCATTCCTCTGCAAGTCTGCGATGCAAACACATACACATATACACAACACAAGTATATGCACACATACAAAGGGACTTAAAGAAATGGAACTCCAAATAAATGAACTGATGAGGAACTCTAATAAACTGCAGAACTTCAAACAGTTAAGTATCTGGTTTAATCTTCGCCGTTTTAAATTTCTTACTGAAGTGACAGTTGATAAAGTTTGAACTCTTTAACAAAAGACAATGCTGTCTCATACTTTAACTCAACATTCTTAAATGTACTTGACTCCCAAGCTCCCCTACGGACCAAGAGAATAAAAGCTAAATCAGCCCCTTGGCTATCTAAAACAACTCTTTCTACCATGAGGCAAAGAGACAAAGCATGGGCACGCTTCCAAAAACATAAGGCAACCCCACTCCTTAACGAATACAAAATGCTTCGTAATAAAGTTAAGAAACATATCTCCTGTGATAGACGGGACTATTACTCTACACTCCAAAACCATAACAAAAACAACCCTCAAAAATTCTGGAAAGGAATCCCCTCTCTCCTCCACTCCAGCAAACCAGATACTCCCACCCCAGACCCAAATGCTTCAGACCTAGACTTAGCCACCCAATTCAATTCCTTCTTCATTGACTATTTCTAAACTTACCTCCTCTTTCTCTATCTCCTCCCCAACACCTAACACCCCTTCACCCACCCCCATTATCTCTCCATCCACTCCTTACTCACCACCTACTAATCCCACTATCCCCTATCCTACACAAATTCCACCCTCATCTTTACCACCCCAGAACTCAACACTCCCTGACTGCACTCTCTTCACTTTAAATCCCTTTCCTATTGCTACCATTAAGAAATTCCTTCCGAAATTGAAACCATGTACCAATGCTCCTGATAACATCCCATCTTACTTTCTCAGTAATGCTGCTGAAAGCCTTGCCTATCCCATTAGCATCTTAATTAATCGCTCCCTACAAGAGGGCACAATTCCCCAAATTTGGACACAAGCATTTATCATACCATTACACAAAGGTGGTAACAATAACAGCATTAATAACTTCCGCCCCATAGCCATCCTGTCCCCCATTTCAAAAATCCTCGAAAAATGTGTATAACTCCAACTCCTTCCTCATCTCCTAGACAATAAACTTATCACCCCCACACAACACGGTTTCAGACCTAATCATAGCACCATGACTGCCCTTCTCTCCTTTCTTGAAATCGTCAACAAAGCCCGTGACTCAGGTCAAATTGTTTCTACCATACTCCTCGATCTTTCAAAAGCCTTCGATACTATCTCTCACAGTCTGCTCCTAACAAAACTCTCCAAACTCTACCTCTCTACCTCCTCTTTGAACTGGTTCTCTAGCTATCTATCAAACAGAAATCAAGCTGTTAAATGGAAAAAAGCAACTTCCTCTTACCTAACTACCCCTACTGGAGTTCCACAAGGCTCCATACTGGGTCCTCTACTCTTCAATATCTTTATTAATGACTTCTACAAATCTATCCCCCTCGAGCATCATCCAATATGCTGATGATTCTACTATCATCTGCTCTGCCTCTTCTATCCCCACACTACAAAAACTTACTCAAGATGTCTTCTCTTTGACAGAGAAATGGATGCTAAACAATCATCTAGCTCTCAATGCCACTAAGACCAAATTAATGTTATTTACTCCCTCTAAACTCACTCCCCCCAACATTAACTCATTCTTAGTTACTAGTCAAAATAACTTACCTCTCGAAATAGTGTCAGACACCAAACTACTCGGGGTCCAGATCGACAAACTAAAATTTAATTCCCACCTACAAAAAAACATCAAAAAAACACATCAAAAACTTGGCATGCTGTATAGACAAAATGCCTATCTTACATCCACCACTAAAACCACTCTAGCTACTTCCTTTCTTATCCCCTCCCTTCTCTATGGTGCCCCTCTACTTACAAATCTTCAGTCCTCATTAAAAAAACAGCTCTCCTCATGCTATAACAAAATTGCTAAATTCGCCACCTCTCATAGGTCTTCCACTCACCACTGTATCTCCCTCCATAAACTAAAATGGCTAGAACTTCCCAACTAT
This sequence comes from Protopterus annectens, assembly GCF_019279795.1. Lineage (NCBI taxonomy): Eukaryota > Metazoa > Chordata > Ceratodontiformes > Protopteridae > Protopterus > Protopterus annectens. Next base: position 72,456,252 of record NC_056742.1, read on the forward strand.
CTCACTTACACTCAACTAACTCTAGCCCACAAACTGATTCTAAACCCCTCCAACTGTCCCTCCCTTTCTTCTGCCCTTAAAATGCACCTATCAAACAGAGTTCTAAGGTCTAATAATCAAAATCTACTAGAAGTTCACAAACCCACTCATCCCCCAGGCAAAACCTTCTTTCCTTCAGCCTCGCTCGCCTCTGGAACTCTCTACCACCTAACATCCGCATTACCACTAACCACTCTACCTTCAAGAAATCTCTTTTCTCACACCTAGCATCTCTATGGGAGTGCTCATGCACCCACCCCTCATAACCTACTCTACTATATAACCAACTCTACTATATGCCCTTTCATACCATAACCTACTGTTTTCATCTTCTATGTTTGCTCATTAATCTGCTTTTATGTTTGTGTTTGTTGCTTCTATAGCATGTACCAAGGCTGTTACTATCAATTTTAACGAACATTTATATTTTGCTTATGTTCTTTTACTACGATGTACCTAGAAACTATTGTCAATGTTAATGTAGATTTATTTCTGTTTTGGAGCTTTTCTCCCCAGGACTCCATTGAAAACGGGTTCTTCAAGGCCCAATGGACGATCCTGGTAAACCAACTGCAATAAAATAAATAAATAAAATAAATAAAATAAAATAAAAGGCATAGAACTTCAACTATTTGTACATGTGTTTTTTTTTCTATTTGGATATTTAACTTAACCCTTCCCTCTCTTTCCATTTTTTACACAGTTGACAGTTGATAACGTTCTGAAACAGTTAAAGTGAGGCTGCAATATGGCAAACATTAAGTACAGAAGACAGTAAAGACCCTGGGACCAGCCCACTTTTTTTCCAAAATCGAAATCATCCTCAGTCAGTACAATTTTACTTCAAACCAAGCTAAATAAAAGGTAGTAAGTTTACCTCATTCTCTGATACTAAGCATTATCACTGTATCACCTACATGAGGCTTACCATAATAACAAAGGTCATAGTGCTAATTGCTAAATTAACTTTTTAATCTCCTACACCTAGATCCCTGTTCCCAGCTGGCAGAGAACATGAGAAGAGCTCCCCACAGCTTCTTAAAATCACATTATCATATGAAACTTCTCTTTAGACAGACTCCCCAGACTCCACACTATTAGAATGGTATGTGAAAATCAATAAGGCAGCACCAGCTTGCTGAAATAATGGCTAACTATAAGAAATTAATAAAATCCCCTCCGCATAAGACTTTAGCTCTACACTCCACTTAATACACCAAACTTGTATGTTGCCTCATGCCACCATAGTTCCAGACATCTCTCCTTTCCAGGTCTCAAATATTCAGGAAAAACAGGTTTTGCTGCTTTGAAACCAGAGTGCAACACTTAACATCTTAATGAAAAATACTTCCATTCCCAGACAAAGAAAGTCTGTTACTTGAATGCCATTATAAGACATGCTTATAAAAATTGAAAAAAAGAGATTGGAACGACTTTACAATTTTAAGTTTTAGGTCATTGGAAATAAATATTTTACTTTGCGATTACAGCAAATCCTTCAACAACAAAAAGTAATTATTTGATTATCTTAAAAAGAAAAACAAATCTTTTCTACTATAGAAGCCTAAATAATTCTGAAATTAAATCAATTTCTTAGCTGCTAGAAAGCAAATCTAAATTAGAAATTAAAATTTCATCTTATTGATATGTACATTCTAATCAACTACTCATTCTTTGTCACTTCTCATTACTCCCTTAAAACCTCATTACACCCCAGACTTCACCACCCAATCAATTCACTCTTTCCTGACCTACCACTACTTTGTGCGTGCATTCTACTCTCCGTACTGTTATCTTAAAGTCTTCCTCAGGCAATTAATTTTTTAACAATTTCCACAACTCACTTTTTAACCATGAACTTGTGACTTTTTCTTCCACTGTAAACATGTACATTGTTCAGTTTTATACATTAACTATGATTTTTGTACTGCATGCATTTTTATTTTTTTATTAGGGTGCTTCTTTTTCACAGTCAGGCTGATCCTGAAATTGGTCCATGCGGATTGGCATACTACCCTGATTTAACAATTTTAAATAAAAGTAGGGACTACAGCTGATAATTTTTATTTTATGACTAATGTGTTAGCGCTTTACCCCTTGCATCCTACTACAATAACTTCATGTCAAAGTTCAAAAAGAGAAATTGTTTCAGTCCTGCTTGTTCTTTTCAGCTAATTATGTTGGTCTTTTTAAGAAGATTCCAAATATTAAATGGGAGGTGGTGGGTCCTTAAGACTTATTAACTTTTATTGCTATTCCAGTAGCCCATAAATTCAATACTTCTCATGTACCTGGGATGTTTAACTTTCAATACAGAAATTGGCTATTTTGATCTCTCTTCCTAAATAACCTTTACCATTTCACCCAGGTCATTTAACCTACTTCAAACCCCACCCCATCAAAACTACACAACAGCAGTGTGCTTAGTCAAAGTGAAACAAAGTTAGAATCCTAAAGCCTGAGAGGTCAGGAAAACATTGCTTTTGAAAAGGACACAGTGGTTCTGGTGTATAGTTCTCTCTCTTGCCAAGTTTATAAATCTATGGATGCTGGAGAAATTACTTTTTTCTTTAATTTAATTTTTACTTAAAGCAGATGATAACGTGTCACATAAAAATGAATTAACGAAAAAAGTATAAGGGTTCGAACGTTGGCTAAACCCAGAAGAAACAGGAAGCAGGATTTGCTGAAAAATGTTAAAGAAAATCAGCAACTGGAGATGAAGGAGCAGAAACATTGATAGCAACATGAAAATAAAGGATTTGAAGACAGTGAGCCAAGAGAATATGCAGTTGCATGACAAGTAAATCAAGAAACTGCAACAGGGCTTAAACTGGCACGCTTATATTTCAGTCACTGACAAATGAAAATGTGCAGATGAAACCTAGACTGGTTGTGACAGAAGGGGCAGACTGTGTGATGGCTAAACTCACAGACTTGAAGGACAGAGCCAAGAAAAAGAACATTAAAACAGGACGGAATTACAGACAGACTGAAAAAGCAAAACTGTAAAGATGCAGTTAGAAAACAGATCATACAACTGACTGACAGCAGAGGATGAGATAGCCACAGAAAGGGCTCATCGGACTGCCTCGGCACCACTGGAAGAGGGATCCAGGAAAATGCGACCTACAATAGTCAGATTCCAAACATATGAGCTGAATAAAAAAGAGTAAACAGAAAACACAGCCAATCCAACTGGAAAACAAGAAGAAAAACCTAGCCAAGCTAGTTGCACTGTGTGATGGTGAATTTTCTCTGAGCAATTTCCCTCTCTGCTTCCCCCAAGACTTTACCATATATATCCATCTGCTTCTCACTCCATGCCAACTTCCCCCTTGCATGTAGCTTGTTTACTTGTAGATACTGGACTAGACGATTTGCTCAGTATATTGATTTGTATTCAGTTTCTGAATACATCTTGAAGTAACTAGTCTTAGGGAAAACTTTCATAAGCTCATCCTAGCCAGCTCTTGTGATAGGTGTGTCTTGATCTAATTATCACCTTGGTAGCCTGTTCCTCGCCATCTTTTATCCTTTTTCTTCTGTTGTCCACCCATCATTTTTAACTCTGTACCTACCTTTGTCCACTCACAAGCTCTCTTGTCAGTCTTAAGCAATGCTCTTTCACCTTATGACACTGATTCATACTCGTTTCCCTGGCTCACACATTACAAATTGCCCCCACTATACTCCTTCTCATCAAGATTCTTAACCGTCTGAAATATATCCTTCTACAGTTTCAAATTTCTTTTACATCGGTCTTTCTCATCTCTGCTACAGGGATCATGAAACAGCTGACAGCAGGGAAACTAGTGTCTATCACCTACCTAAGCTCTATGGGGAAAGGATAACATCTCTCCTTAATAGTTTATTAACCATCTGCTGAAATCAGACTTCTGATAGAATTTTTTGTCCTATCCTCCATTATCCTGCAGATAAATACCTCTCCAGTGGGAAAACTGAGGTCTGACTTGCAGCTGAGTAACTTAAGACAACAAACTGATGTAAACTTAAAATGTAACAATTTTTTTAACCCATACTCAAGTTTAGTTTGCCTTGACAAAACAATGATTGTCTGACTATTTTGTGTTACTTTTCTTTGAACAGCCTTAATAAATTTACATTCAGTTGTCAGTAACTATGACTGGTAAAGTTCAAAATTGTTTCTGTAGATAAATTACTATTTTGGGTAAGGTTTCTGTACAAATACACTTTTTGAATTTAAATTCTTCTGTACATTGCCTCTAGCATTTCTATTACATGCATTAGATTCACAAGGAAACATTATAACATGAGAAGGATCGAACTTTACAACCAGGGATGTTTAATAACTTGTAGTACTATTCTTTACTCCACAGGTTATGATGCTGCAGTATTCACCTTGATGGGCTACAAATTATTACACTTTCTTTTCTATACATTCAAGTGGTTTTAACTACACTACACTATATACTACATTTTCATTCATATATTCATATTCCAGTTACCCATTTCACTCAATCTGGGGTCAACAGAGCTCTGCAACTTATTCAGTACTTAGTGAGTTCATGGCATAATTACTAATTCTGGAAAGGATGCCAGTCTATTGCACCACACACACGTACGCACACACCTACCTACAGGTGATTTAGGGATTGCCACTCTGCCTGCTCATATCCTTACAATAGTGGAGGAAACAGAATAATGAGCAAAACATTGTGCAGACACAGGGAGGACATGCAAGACCACCAAAAGGGACCCACATAAAAGGCAAACTGGAAGACCAGCTTTGTGGAGCATTAATGCTAAATATTTTACCACTCTGTCCTCCTTACTACATTTTTGTACTTTAAATTAGATGGAAAGCTATGGAAACTGGATGTAAATAAGTGGATTACACATTTAATCAATGCAATCTTCATTTCAGATTCTGTGATGTAACTTTGTCAGTGGTCCAAGCTATGACCAAAAAGCAGCCATGCTGGACAATCTTACTTGCTCAGTGAACAATAAACACCTGTTAATGCCATCTTTGACTATCGATATAATTCTTTCCTGCATCCAGTGAGCTATATCCTGTTGACTGCCAAAGGAGCCGCCACTCTTACTCCCACAGCTATAAGGCCAATCTGTCTGGCATTCACTCCTTTTATCTCCACATCACAAACTCCACCTATGACATACCTTTTCTTCCTGGCCATACACTAGCACTTTTTCACATTTGTACTTATCAAGCCCTTCCTAAAAATCCATCCAGAATCCTGCTAAAGTACAGTTGTGTACCTACCATAAATGTAGATGTTCGAGTGTATTCACTGCTGCAGTCATTACACTTGGGTTATCCTGCTGGCAGACTACCCGCAGTCGGCCTGAATTCCAAAGTCCTGGTCTGGCGTTGGTTGCTGTCGCCTCTTCCCTGATGTCAGTGCACCAGGAGTATAAAAGATGCAGCCGACGCCATTTTCTTCAGTTTTTCTTGCCCCAGATGTCATGTGCCCCCCCCCCCAAAAGGGTAGGCTGTAAAAATTATGATTACAAAAAAGCATGCACATAACCTTCATCTACAAGCAAATACACCACATAGGTTGTATAGAATAGATAGGTACAGATAAGTCCCAGCAAAGAAAAAGGGGGATGGTGGGAGGGTAACCTGGACTGCAACAGTGAATACACTTGAACATCTACATTTATGGTAGGTACACAACTGTACTATGTTCATCGTGTTTCACTGTTGCAGTCATTACACTTGGGTTGAATCCCAAAGCTGAGGTTCGGCGGCTGGACCTAAATAGATTTTGGAGTGGCTATGAGGCCCTGCAGAACTGCAGTGGCAAAGCCTGCTCTGGATTTAGAGTAGAGAGGTAAATGGTAGTGCTTTGTAAAAGTGTGCACTGAAGTCCATGTTGCAGCCTCCAAAATATCCTTGGTTGGCACTCCTCTGAGGAAGGCTGCTGAAGTGGCTGCTGCTCTGGTAGAATGTGGCCTAATGCCCTTGGGCACTGATTTGCCATGTTGTGAATAGCAGAAACAAATGCAGTGGCCTATCCATTTTGAAAATATTCAGCTTTGAAATGGCTTTTCCTTGGGAACCTGCAGCATATGCCACTAAGAGTTGTTCAGTCTTTCTGAAGGCTTTAGTCTTGTCCAAGTAAAAGCGTAGCTGTCTGTGTATGTCCAAAGTATGCAGAAGTGTCTCCCCCTTATTCTGTGGGTTTGGATAAAAGGTTGGCAAATGTATGGTTTGGTTAAGAGCCACGCTGGATGCTACCTTAGGCATAAATGTGGGGTTTATCCTTAGAGAAACTCTATCCTGATGAAAAATAATAGAAGGTTCCACAGCCATTAGTGCTTGTAACTCTGAGACTCTTCTTGCTGAAGTTATTGCTAGGAGAAGAGTGGTTTTCCATGACAAGTATTTTATCTCTGCTGCATTGGCTGGCTCAAAAGGAGGCAGTGTGAGTTTTTCCAAGACAAAATTGAGGTCCCATGTAGGCACTGGAGCTCTCCTTGGAGGTCTTATGTTTTTGGCCCCTCTGAGAAGCTGTCTTAGCAGTGGATGAGAAAAAATTGGTGGGTCCGTATTGTAATGAGCTGAAATGGCAGAGGCATGAATCTTAATTGATGAGAAGGATAGGCCTTTGTCCAGCATCGCAGTTAAGTATTGCAAAATCTGAGGAATATTTGGTTCATGCGAGTCAATTCCCTGCGCTTGGTTCCAAGCACAGAATCTCTTCCATTTTTCTGCACAAGATTTTCTGGTGCTGGGCCTCCCGGCCTCCAAAATAACATCCATAACTGCTTTAGAGAGAGGTGTGTTCTAAATGATTACAGTATCCGCCATGCAGCCAGATTTAGGGTTTTGAGTTGGCTGTGCAGGATCTGATTGTTCTGTTGGGTCAGAAAATGAGGTATTAGAGGCAATGTCCAGGCTGGGCCTTGAGACAAGCTCTTTAGGATTGGGTACCAGTGCTGGCGTGGCCAGTCTGGGGCAATCAGTATCATTTTTGGCTTCTCGTCTGACCTTTAGGAGTACCTTGGAGAGAAGAGGCAGAGGAGGGAAGGCATATACTGTAAGGGCTTTCCAGCTGAATGAAAGGGCATCCACTTTCCATACTTGTTTGTGATAAGTCTGAGTGCAGAATCTCTGTAGCTGGCAGTTGTGAGGGGAGGCGAATAGATCTATGTCTGGGCATCCCCATTTCCCTGTTATCATGTTGAAGATTTGTGGATCCAGTTTCCACTCGTGAGGATCCATGAGGTTTCTGCTTAGTTCGTCTGACAAAGTATTTGTCGTTCCTGGCAGGAATTGTGCTTGCAGGTGTACTTCATAAGTCAATGCTGTGTTCCACAAAGTCATGGCTTGCCTGCAGAGGTGGTAGGAATGCATGCCCCCTTGCTTGTTTATGTACCACATGACTGTAGTATTGTCCGTCTTTATCAGTAGTTGTCCTGGATGAAGTAGGTCCTTGAGGCTGTCAGGGCATTTTGTACAGCTAGCATTTCTTTTTGATTGATATGAAGATGCATTTGGTTTGCGGGCCATGTGCCCTGGATAAATTTTCCTGCCATGTGCACCCCCCAGGCATAATCTGATGCATCTGTTGTTAGTGTCTGCCTGGCAGTGGGTAAAGTGAATGGCTGTCCCTTGTTGTGGTGACAGGCCTGTGCCCACCATTGAAATTCCTGTTGCAGGCAGGAAATCAAAGTAATTACTGTTTCCAGGCTGTGGCAATGTTGAGTTCAAACACTTTTTAGATACCATTGTAGTTTCCTCATATGCAGTCTTGCATATGGAATTAGTAGAATGCAGGATGCCATGTAGCCCAGAGCCTGCAGAATTTTTCTTGCAGATAACTGGGTCTTTGCTGCCATGTCTTTGAAGTAAGAAGTCAGATGCCTTTGTTTGTCATGCATGAGATAAGCCATCTGGGCAGCTGTATTTAAGCTTGCACCCAGGAATATTATCTCTTGAGAGGGCACTAGTTTTGATTTCTTTTTGTTTACTGTGTACTCTAGGCAAATTAGTAATCTTTTTACAAATGCCAGATGCTGTAGTAGAATATCTTTGTCCTTTGCTTGAATGAGGCAATCGTCCAAGTAGGGGTATATTTGAACTTCTCTTTGCCTGCAAAATGCAATTACTCGTGCCAGGCATTTTGTGAAGACCCTGGGCGCAGTAGATAAGCCAAAGGGCAGTGCAGGGAATTGGTAGTGCATTGAGCCAGCTATGAATCTGAGGTATCTTCTGCAAGTTTGTCTGATTGGGACATGCAGGTATGCCTCTTTGAGGTCCAAAGCTACAAGCCAAGCCTTCTTGTCCAGCATGGGCAGAAGCTGCTGCAGAGTCAACATTTTGAATTTTGGGACGTCCAGAAAAGTATTTAGTATAGACAGGTCCAGAACAAGTCTCCAGGCTTTGTCCTTTCTTGGTACTAAGAAAGATCTTGAGTAAAATCCTTGTCCCTGCTCTTCTTGTGGCACTGGCTGAATAGCCCCCATGTCCATGAGAGATGAAACTTGTTTTTGTGCCTTTTGCCATTGATTGCTTGGCAGGTCTGGCATACCTTTTGCCTTTGGAAGGGTGTGAAAGTGGAACCTGTAGCCCTGAGTATATACTATATTTAAGACCCATTTGTCCTGGGTGATCTTGTGCCAGTTTTGTGAAAAAAGTGCTAGCTTTCCCCCTAAGGGTGCTGCCAAAAAGTAAGTGCTTGGCATTGGCAGAGGGAAGTCTTTGGGACTGTTTTCTATAAGGCTGTGATTTGTCTTCTCTGCTTTTGGAGGTAGAAGCACCGCATTGTTTGGGCCTGTATGAGCCCTGGGGCTGTTGCCTGCCTCTAGGATGTCTGAATCTGCCTCTTTGTGGTCTGTCTGACACTGGAAAGAACCAATTCTTAGAGGGCCATTTCCTGCTAAATCTGGGTGGCTGTACCTGTAAGAAATCCTTTACTGTCTGCATAGATTTTGCCTTATCCTCCATTTTCTTTAACACCTCCTCTGCCTTAACACCAAACAAAGTATCATGCTGTAATGGAGCATCCAATAATTTAGCTTTAACATGATCAGGCAGATTCGGTTCCATTAACCAAGCATGCCTTCTAATAACAGAACCTGTAACAGTGGCCCTGCACGAGGCCTCCAGTGAATCATAGCCACATTGCAAAGTATGTTTTCCCACTTGTTCAGCTGCATGCAATAAATCCTGCAAATCTTTGTTCTCAGTACAATCAGAATTTGTCAACATTTTTTGTTTTAACAAAGACATTAAATATTGCTGATATATGAGCATATGAAACTGACAATTTAAAGCCCTTACAGCCAAGGTAGCAGAAGTGTAAACTTTTTTCCCCCATCTGTCCAAAGCCCTAGAATCTCTGTCTGAGGGGACAGGGTTTTTGGCAGAAGCAGCCTTGACCCCTTTGGGACCTTGTGAGATGGTTTCTGGGTCAGCAACAGGGTTTTTTGTAAAGAAATTTATGGGTGTCTGGGACCCTGTAGTATCTGTCTCGCTTGACAGGGGCAGGAGGTAAAGAATCTGGAGACAGGCCGGACTCTGAGAAAACATCATCTACTATGTCTAGAACAGGGGGAATTGCAAGAGGTCTGTGCTGAGTAAGTAAAAGAAAGTCTCTAAGTCTTTTCTTAGAATCGGAATAATCCTGGCTCTCCCAGTGGAAATGCTCCCTCATGGCATGCAGGGTTTCCCCAAAAGAATAGTCCTCCGGAGGAGAAGCTGAAGGAATAAAATCTTCAGCATCAGAATCCTCATAGGGAGGAACAGAATATCCCTAATCAGAAGAGGAGTCAGAGGAAATGGAAACCTGATCAGAGGAGTCATATTCAGTGTCTAGCCTAGGCCTCTTATCAGGAGGGGGATGGGAACCCCTGATCAAAGTAATTAGGTCTTCGGCCATTTTGAGCATCTGTTTCTTAGGCATAGAAGCCTGTCCTGGGGAATGCTGTACTGGTTTCCTTGTCTTTAAAACTGATTTAGACTTTGTCTTGGATGCTGAAGTAGGCTTTATATACAGTTGTGTAGGTCTGAAGACACCCTCAGAAGCAGATGCCTGCTCAGCAGCTCCGGACCCATCTGAGGGATTAATTTCCAAAGGACCAATACTTTGAGTATTCAGAGGCCTAGCTGTCTCCACGTGGGAGTCGGAGGCAGCCTGTGGCTCTGAGGTAGCGGGAGTCAGGGGCTGCGAAAGCGCCTCACTGAGCACCGGGGAACCGGCGACTGGCCTAGAAGAGGCTTTGTCGTCGGTTTTGGACCTCGGATGCTTGTCCTTGTCTTTATCCTTGCGTTTTTTATGAATTCCAGTCGTCGGTTATTCCGACGGCATTATGTAGTTAAACCTTCTGCCAAAATAATGAAAAGCAAAATAGTACTGACGCTTAATAGTACGTTGGTTAAATCTAGCACAAAACCGACAACTAGCAACGTTGTGGTCAGGGCCTAGACAAGGAATACAGTAAGAGTGGAAATCATTATGAGGTATTTGCTTCCCACAAGAAATACAATTGTTATCTTTTTCTGACATCGGTCTGGAGCAAGAAAAAAAGTTTCCCCAACGGGGTACTTACCTTTATTGAAGACTTTGGATCTGAAATTCGATTTCGAAAATCTCAGGAGTCGGCCAACCGGCACTTACGAACTGCTTTTGCTTCGGGCATCGCGCGGCAAGAAAGACTGAAGAAAATGGCATCGGCTGCATCTTTTATACCCCTGGCGCACTGACGTCAGGGAAGAGGCGACAGCAGCCGACGCCGGAACAGGACTTTGGAATTCAGGCAGACTCTGGGTTGCCTGCCAGCAGGATAACCCAAGTGTAATGACTGCAACAGTGAAACACGATGAACATCACTACATCATAATTTCTTCCTCCTACAGCCTAAATTTCTGTTAGACTTGCAAGATCGATGTCTACTGCAAGTGCCACACAACCTATTTCCTCATTTTATTATCCCAGCACATGGCTTTACAAAGTATGCAGGGTCTACATCTCCTCCCTTTCCTCTCTGATATCAACAATCTCTTACATGTGGAATTTCTTTCACCAGTGACTGCTGGCCTTCACTCATCTTACTTTCAAAGTCCTACAGTTTTTAATATACTTCTCCAGACTCAGAGATTTTCAATTCTCATACAAAGAGATATGCAAGGACAAGATAGAACAATATGAAACCAGACTTGATGGTTCACAGGCAATGTAAATAATTATTTTTGCCCACAAATAATGTAGCTGGTACATTAAGCAGTATTCCTGAAGAGATAACTGGTTCAAAAACTAAGCAGGAATTCAGAAAATTACAGGAGATTTATACAACAGTTCCACAGAGGAACAGGAATAATATTGCAAGTCCATTACAGGTACTTGTTGAAACAGGTCAGGTAGGCCAAGTGGGGATTAATTCACCAATAAAGTACACATTTCTCTGTTGCTGTCTACACTGCTGAGTGACATGTTTTACTTTGTATTTGCCTGACTCAGTTCACCCACTTAGAGAGCATATGAGAACTGTTACTGTTCCACTTTCCTTGATGAAAAAGAGAAAGAAAAATGAAAGGCCACTTCACATAATGATCAAATAATTCTAAATACCATAACTAAAACATGTCCAACAGCCACAGGACAGAGGGTGATAACAATATGCTTTATTTATTACTTCTAGAACACATTAAAGTAAATATTTAATGAAAACTATATCTAATACAATTAATTACTATTTCTGTAGACGGTACAAGAAAGATACTTTGCAAACGGGTATGATTTTTTTTTTTTTTTTAATTGCAGATAAAGTTTATTAGGCACAATGATTATTTTCAGTTATCCGCTTTCTTCTGTTATCGCCACAATATGAACTTATTTCACATAAGAAGATGATCTTCATATGCATGACTATCTGGTGTCTGCAGCAGTTGGTAATTTAGGTCAGCTGAGTTGTTATTTTTGCAAATGACGTACCAACACATTTTTTAACACAAATGTGGTTTCCCTGCCATTTAACTTAGTTTAGTATGCATAATCCAGTTTATAAAAAGTGCTTTCCACTTACATTAACCAAAAACAGCATTAATGATCCATTTGAAGCACAGAGACACCTTTTTTATACATGGACAGCTGGTGCTTTATCTGTTTGTTAATCCAGGATGCACCCACCAGTGATCTCATGTGAAACACAAAGAAGAATCTCATTAGGAAACATGCTTTCACACATGATGTATTCTTTTAGCACAGCAAACAGCTGCAGCCAACCAAATGTTGTACCACCTAGGGGACTGCATAGGACTTGACAGTGAGATGGATCAGCTTAATAAAAAGCTGGCAACATCTGCTTGATGCTTTACAGAATGGGTTCAGACGTTGCTCAAACACAGACTAAGCCTAAGTCAGGAAAATAATGTTGAAACAAACTGTGACGCTACTGAATACCACACAAGTTAGAAATTTTAACAATTTGGAATGTGGTAATTGCTTTACTATCTGGAAAGCACATTATTACAATCAAACCGACAATTCTGCATTTACTACTTTAAAGAAATTTGATGACTCAGCACCTATTTCATAAGATGTAACATGTAAAATAAGATATTTAGATGCTCATTAATAGATTTTTCTTATGAATTCCATATTTACAGCATTAGTTGTGACATTTAACAAAAAACAGCATACACTTTTTGTATGTTGCTGCTCAGTCCTTTGATCATACACACAGAAAATGGCACATACGAAAAGGTACAAGGTTACTCCAGTATTTTACCATAAAATTCCAAACACAGTGGCATGTGTAGTTCATCAAAACTTGTAGCAACATGAACAAATGCATTACACACACACACACACACACACACACACACACACACACACACACACACACACGCGCGCGCGCACACGCACATTATATGTATACACATATATATATATATATATATATATATATATATATATATATATATGAATGAATGTGTCTTTCGGCTTTTCCCGGTTAGGGGTCGCCACAGCGGAACTCCGGTCCGCTAATGATTGGCAGTTGATTTTTACGTGCCGAGTTGCCAGCCCTGACGCACAACCTTCAACGAAGGTACGCCCATTCACGCATGTCTCCACACAGAAGATGCTGTAGCTGAGAATCGAACCGGTCAGCGTCTTACTGTGAGGCGACAATGCTACCACAGCACCACCACCACGGATACATGTGCATACATACATACATATATATATATATATATATATATATATATATATATATATATATACATATACATACATATACATACATACATACACACACACACACACACACACACACACACACACATCTAAAAATGTAGACATCAAAATATAGACAAAAAAAGCTTACATTAAATTAATAGCAAAAAAAAAAAAAAAAACAAGTAAAAACTACTTCTATGAATTTACACTAAAAAGAAAAAAAAATTAAACCATACCAATACCATAGGGCATGGTTGTCTGAATAGCGGTAGTGTAAGGTTCAGGGCTAGAGTTAGGTGCAGGATTATAGTTAGTACACATCAGTAAGGTGGGCAGAAGGATGAAGCATTGAGCAGGTAATTACAGCTGATAAGGATCCTGCTATCCTAGCTTCAGCGCACTGCTAAATCTTTTTATATAAAAGAGTGGCCCATCCCTTAACACCTGAAATGCCTGGTGTACAAAGCTATATTAGCGATTATATTTGTCTTATCTGTATGTGTATTGTACATGCTTCCACTTTGCAGTATTGTGCTCTTACTGGCCATTTGTATTTCAACTTAGGTTGGTATTTTAGCAGTGAACTGTTATGCATTTGGTCCTGGTATAGCTGGAAAACAGTTTCTTCTATCTTGTTAGGGTGTATATCACACTGTTACAATGAATTGGCACTCTGCTCCTTAAAATGCAGTACTCTTGCCGGTATCCCATGGCTGTGCAACCTGTTCCATCTCTGCTAAACTGCTTTTAAGAATATGCAAGCATATAGCATATACTTGGCACCTCCAACCACTTTTGGTAATATACTGTACTCTGCATTTGCTATTAGTTATTATATTATTTACTGTGGTAAGTTCCATTTTGCTACACTGCCCAGGTTTTCTGAAGGGTGCACAAACTGACTATTGCTTCTCTCATTAAGTAGCACAATTCACTTCCCTCCTGCTTCAATCTCCAGCTGCCCCCAGCATGCTTCTTTATACTTATCCAATTATTCCCTTAATTATCTTAATCCAAGCAATTAATTCAAACATCATTAAACATCTACATAAAACAAATTTTGTATTTAATAAAGTATGACTGTGCGAGTTACTAACCATAATGGTAAATGTTCAACTAGATCACTGCTACAGTATTCCTGACATCAGGGATTGCCTTGCAAACGTTCCATCCCTCCTGTGAGTCTTCTAAAACTCAGGATATTTTGCCAAAGAGGTGTACATCCACTCTAGGCATGAGCCAATGCACTGGTATAAAAGGTATGTATGGCGTCTCAATTTTCAGATATTTCTTGCTCTGTTAAAAAATAAGTTAGACAGTAGACTAATTTCATAAATAAATCTGAGTATTTATTTATTTAAAATTTTTGTTAACTTGGTTGCAGCACTGATTCCGCTGGACTTATTTCAGTTTCAGCCCAGGGAAAACACAACAGACACTGTACACAACATTATACAGAGTGTGAATGATAAAATGGAATATATTACAGTGGGTATAAAAAGTGTACACACTCCTGTTAAAACGCCAGCTTTTTGTGATATAAAAAATGAGACCACAATAAATCATTTCAAAACTTTTCCCACCTTTAATGTGACCTACAACCTCTACAATTCAATTGAAAAAGAAATCTGTTATGGGAAAAAATATAAAGAATAAAAAACGTACAATAAGCTGATTGCATAAGTGTGCACACCTTTAAACTAATACTTTGTTGAAGCACCTTTTGATTTAATTACAGCAGTCAGTCTTCATGGGTAGGAGTCTATCAGCATGACACATCTTGACTTGGCAATATTGGCCCACTCTTCCTTGCAAAAGCACTCCAAATCTGTCAGATTGCGAGGGCATCTCTTGTGCACAGCCCTCTTCAGGTCACCCCACAGATTTTTTATTGGGTTTAGGTCTGGGCTCTGGCTGAGCCACTCCAAACCTTTAATTTTCTTCTGGTGAGGCCATTCTTTTGTTGATTTGCATGTATCAAAATGCCATAAGTCCACAGCAGTGCAGAAAAGAAAGCCTGTAGGCAAAGACAAAGCCAAGCCAAACCAATATGGTATAAAGTTTAATACAAAATATCCATACCAAATAAGCACTTTCATTTAAACTTTATACCATATTGGTTTGGCTTGGCTTGGTCTTTGCCTACGGTGATTTGCACGTATGCTTGGTGGCATTATCATGTTGAAAAGGTGAAATTCCTCTTCATCTTCAGCTTTTAAGCAGACGCCTGAAGGTTTTGGGCCAAAAGTGACTGGTATTTGGAACTGTTCATAATTCCCTCCACCTTGACTAAGGCCCCAGTTCCAGCTGAAGAAAAGCAACCCCAAAGCATGATACTGCCACCACCATGCTTCACTGTGGGGATGGTGTTCTTTTGGTGATGCAAAGTGTTGTTTTTGCACCAAACATACCTTTTGGAATTGTGGCCAAAAAGTTCAACCTTGGTCTCATCAGACCATAACACATTTTCCCACATGCTTTTGAGAGACCTGATGTATTATTTTGCAAATTTTAGCCGGGCCTGGATGTTTTTCTGTGTAAGAAAAGGCTTCAGTCTTGCAACCCTACCCCATAGTCCAGACATATAGAGAATACTGGAGATTGTGGTCACATGTAGTAGACAACCAGTACTTGCCAGAAATTCCTGCAGCTCCTTCAGTGTTACGGTAGGTCTCTTGGCAGCCTCCCTGACCAGTTTACGTCTTTTCTTTTCATCAATTTTGGAGGGACGTCCAGTTCTTTGCAATGTCACTGTTGTCCCAGATCTTCTCCACTTTTTGATGACTGCCTTCACTGTCTTCCATGGTATATCCAATGTTGTGGAAACCTTTCAACAATGAGATCCTTTTGATGCTTTGTAAGCTCTCTGCAAACCATGTGTTTTGCCATAGCAGGCAACTGCGTAAATGTCAGGAAAATCTTACTAGGACAGCTGAACTTTATTGGGGTTAATCAGTCTCTTTAATTGATGGCAGGTGTGTACCCAAAAAGACTGAATGTTGTAATTAAATCAAAAGGTGCTTCAACAAAGTATTAGTTTAAGGGTTTGCACACTTATGCAACCAGCGTATTGTAAATTTTTTATTTTTGTATTTTTTTCCCCTAACAGATTTGTTTGTTTTTCAAATGTGTTGTACAGGTTACAGGTCGCATTAAAAGGTGATAAAGTTTTGAAATGATTTATTGTGGTCTCATTTTTTATATCACAAAAACCTGGCATTTTAACAGGGGTGTGTACATTTTTTATATCCACTGTATATATACAAAGTGAATAAAATAGTTGGCTTGGCGGTATAAAGGCAACAGATAAATGACATATACAGATTGACTGAAAAAATATAATATATACATGCACTATTTACAGAGTAGAAATCAGAGATGGGATGCTGAAAGAGTCGCAATCAAAAATAGGGTCAGAGCAAGGTATGTGGTTGGAAGAAGGTAATAAAGAGGATAAGTTATATGACCAGAGAAACAGCAGTTGCATTTTCCTAGAGTATTGAATTTCTTTTTTGATTAGAAAATGAGGTAAGAGGAATGATGTTCAAGAAAAGATGAGAGAGATTCTCATAGTTGGGCAACAAGGACTAAGAATGCATGGTCAGAGCAATGAAGCCTAGGTTGGAGGTTTGGAGGAGAGGACATCAGTAGTTAAGATTTCTAAGGTCGTATTTTGGTGCATATCTGAATACTCTGGAAGCTAGTGGGGGGTGTCATTCTTGATAAGTCTGAACAGTTGAGAGGCAAGTACAAAGTCAGCACATTCTTTCATATGTAGCCAGTTAGTTTTTTCAATGGTTTTGCAGTGGTGTTCATTTCTTGGGGAGAGAGTGATAAGACTGTATTCTAGTTGAGCAAGTAAGATACCTTTACCTATAGCATTTCTACAGGAAATGAATAGAAAAGGGGAAATTCTATTACCCCAGAATAGGAGAAAGTTGATTTTATGCGTGTATTTCAGGTGGAGCTGAAAATTTATGAAGGGGTCCAATGAAATCCATTGGTACTTAAATGAAGTGATATTTTCAACAGTGTTATTAAGATGATCCAGGATGTTAAGAGGCCTGGAAACAGAAGCAAGCCTTTGCACAGAACCAAAAAATCATTGTTTTAGAAGAGTTTAGCAGTAATTCTTTATCATTGTCCCATTGAACGGGGCCTAAAAATTAGCCTGAAATTCAAGTTCAAGAGAAGAAACTGAGTGGTTGGAGAAGATCATGACCAGGTCATCGACATAAAGCAGGAGAGGAAGATAGGGTAAGTGAAAATGAAGTCTGTTAATATTGATAGAAAGCAGGAGCAGTGCCGGGGGGACACCTTTCTGCAAAAGGACTGTTGTAGAGATTGATGACTTGAAAGTTACTGAGAAGTGACAAGTAGTTTTTAAACCAGGACAGTGAGTTATCACCAATGCCCATTTCAGCGAGATGGTTTAGCAGAATTGAGTGATGGACAAGATCAAGGAACATCTCTTCAGTAATTAAGCCTTTGTCCATTACAAGAATGTTGTTGCTGACTTATCCAGATATATGTGGTTGTACTGCAACCAGACCAAACGCCATTCTATTTTTGAGAGAGAAGGCAGTATTGGATGATGTATCGAGTGAGTTGCAAATAAAGTAATTTTTCCAGAATTCTTCCTAGGGTTGGGAGAATAGAAATGGGCTGAAAGTCTGACAAATTGGAAGGACTGGGTTTCTTATGGACAGGTTTTACAATGGCATTTTTCCAGATATGAGGAATAACATTAAGTGCAATACATAGGCTGAAGATGAATTTCTATGGGGTTATGAAGTTGCTTCTACAGTGATAAATCATAGGTACAGGTTATCAGTACTGGGGGGGGGGCTATCAAGTTAAATCTGTTCAAGCAGAAGGTAGATGTCCTTTGATGTGATAGCTCTGAAGTGAATGAAGGGATGTATGTAGGGGAAGTGGGCGTATCAGATGCAGTCTAGGACTGGGAAGTTTGCTGAAATGAGAAAGGAAAATATGAGAAAAAAAAAGTTATGTCTTACCATAACATTCCATCTGAGTTGTTGATCTTCCTCCATTCATCACTGATGGGTATGGTTCCGAACCCTCGGAACAGAGTCGGCCAAATACCAAGCTAGCGTACAACAAACTATCGAGCCACACTACTACCCACAATGCCCTTCATCCCATACCTCAGATCAAGTTTGCAGAACATATAGTAGAAACATATATTAGAAACAGAAATAAAGGCAGAGGCCATCTCTGCGAAAAACCCTAACACAACAAAATGACCCGAAGATCCGCCAGGAGCCCTTGGCGGGGGAAGGTGGGAGGGTGTGATGAATGGAAGAAGATCAACAACTCAGATGGAACGTTATGGTAAGACATAACTTCTTTATCTGAAGTTGTTAATCTTCTTCCATTCCTCACTGATGGGACCGAGTCCCAAGCTACTACAGAATCTGGGTGGCCCTCATGGAAGAACATTCCGGAGTACCATAGAGCCAAAGGCAGCTCTTCTCCTGGAGATCAGATCCAATTTGTAATGCTTGATAAAGGTATGGAGTTTAGCCCACGTGGCGGCAGCACAATTATCATCCATAGAAGCCCTAGCATGAAAGGTGACAGAAGCGGCCACAGCTCTAGTGGAATGAGGTTTTAATGCGGCCAGGAGTGGATTCCTCCTCCAGAGAATAAACAAAGGAGATGCAGTCCCTAAGCCATTTAGACAAGGTAAACTTAGACACTGCTGATCCCATTCTAGAGCCCGCAAAGGCAATAAAAAGCTGATCTGACTTACGAAATGACTTTGTCCTGTCCAAATAAAAACGTAACTGTCTGAGGACATACAAGGAATGGAGACAGTATTCCCCTTTGTTGGTATAATTAGGGAAAACACGGGCAACTCAATGGACTGATTAATAGAGAATTCCGAAACCACCTTGGGTAAGAAAGTGGGACTGGTGCGAAGTGATACTCTGTCCTTATGGAAAATCAAATAAGGACTCAATGCATAATGCTTGCAGCTCTGATACACGTCTGGCTGAAGTAACCGCCACTAGAAACAAGGTCTTCCAGAACAGAAATTTCACATCACAAGTTGCAGCCGGCTCAAAGGGAGGTAGAGCCAAAGTTTGAAGCACCCTAGACAGATTCCATGATTCCACAGGTTGCCTAATGGGAGGTCTAGAATGAAAAATCCCCTTCAAGAAGGTCTTACACAGACGAGAAGATATAATAGGAATTCTGTCTGAACCATTATGGAAATTGGAGATGGCAGCTAGATGCACCCAAATTGTGGATGCAGAAGCCTTGTTAAGGAAAAGATTGGTCAGGTTTGAAGAACCGTAGCTACTGGAACAGAGACTGGATCCAGAGACAGCTCTTGTGCCCACAAGGAAAAGCGTTTCCACTTGTCTTTATAAAGTTTTCTGGTAGAAGGTTTATGGGAGGCCAAAATAATATTTTGTACCAGAGAAGAGAGTGATTCAAGCCTGGCTACTAATGGAAGTGGAGCAACCAAGCTGTCAGTTTGAGCGTAGTCAGATTTGGAGACGACAACCCTTGAGGGTGAGAAATGAGATCCTGATGGTAGTCTAGGATCCAAGAAGGTTGGAGCAGGTGTGGCTGAAGGAAAGGGAACCAAACCTGTCAAGGCCAGAATGGAGCAATGAGAATCATTCTGCTTCTCAACAGAGTAGCTTTCCTTAAGACCAAGGGTATCAAGGGGATGGGTGGATAAGCGTACAGGAGACCCGCGGGCCAATCGTGAGTCAGTGCATCTATCAGGGACTCCCCGTGCGGAGGAAAGAGGGCAAAGTAGCTGCTGCACTTCGTATTGGAGGGGGAGGCAAACAGATTGCAGCAAGGCCGGCCCCAGCGGCTGAAAATTTCCTCCGCCACTCTCGGGTTGAGAGACCACTCGTGAGGAAGCAGGATGCATCTGCTCAGCCTGTCCGTAATCACGTTGGAACTCCCCAGGATGTGTGTAGCAATCAGGAAACGGTTGGAAGCTATCGCCCACTGCCAAATTCTCATAGCTTCGCAGTAAAGGGGGTGAGATCTGGTCCCTCCCTGCTTGCTGATGTACCAGACCACAGACATGTTGTCGGACTGGATAGCAATTGGTCTGAGAAGAAGAAGAGGATGGAGAGTTTGTAACACAGCTCTGAGCTCTAGAACGTTGATATGTAATTCGACTTCTAGAGGAGACCATGTACCTTGAACAGATTTTCCCTAAAAGTGGCCCCCCCACCCTATCAGGGAAGCGTCCATAGTCACTGTGGTGTTGGGCTGAAGAGGTTGAAAGGGGCGACACCAAAGACTTTCATCCATTCTCATCCAACAGAGGAGATCCTGCTTGCAGAGATTGGTGATGAGGATTAATGCGTTCAAGGGGTGATGATTGCATATCCACTGAGTTTGAAGAAACCACTGTAACAGGTGCATATGAAGTCTGGCCAATGGAACAATGGGAATGGCTGCTGCCATGAAACCCAGAGCATGCAGAACTTCCCTTGCAGACACTTTCTTGCGGTAGAGTATCACTTGCACTTGTGTTCTCAGTCTTAATAGCCTGTGATGAGGAAGAGATATTAGGCCGAGCTGAGTGTTGAACATAGCCCCTATGAATTCCAGTTGTTGTGAGGGCTGAAGGTTTGATTTTTCCCATTTGATAGTAATATCCACAGACTCCGCCAGAGACAGAGTGTAGTGAAGGGCCCTGGTCAGTAGACGCTCGGTGGGGGTGGAGAGGAGCCAATCGTCCAGATAAGGAAACACCTGGAATCTGTGAAGTCTCAAGTGAGCTGTCACCACTGCTAGACATTTCGTGAACACACTGGGGGCTGTCGATAGACCAAAAGGCAAGGCTCTGAAATGAAAATGATTGGCTCCCAGCCGGACGCGCAGAAGTCTCCTGGAGCGTTTTGTCCATTTTGATGTGGTAATACGCATCCCGGAGATCTAGAGAGCACATCCATACACCCTCCCGAAGGAATGGAAGGATGGATTGAATAGTGACCATGCGGAACTAGGTCTGTATGACTGACTCATTCAAATGACTGAGATCCAGGATGGGCCTCCAATCCCCCGTCTTTTTTGGCACGAAAAAGAGTCTGGAGTAGAACCCTAATCCGCATTGATCTGAGGGGACCTGTTGGATGACTCGCTTTAGAAGAAGCTTCTTGATTTCGGGAGCTGCCTCCTCCCTTTGACTGGGTGGTAGGACGGGAAGGGAGAATTGAGGTCTTGGAAAGGATTTGAGGGGAATGTGATAGCCTCTGGTGATAATTCTCTGCACCCATAAATCATCGGTAATGGAGGACCAGGCTGTTTTGTGCAGAGAGAAACACGGCCAGACTGCTTCCAGATGAAAGCAATTGGGCAACGCTTCAGAAGTGCTGATGGGGTCTACCGGAGAAAGAACCTCTAAAGCCCTGATTCCGGTAACCCCCTCTGCCCCTAAAGTGGCATCTTTCACCATCGAACCCCCCCTCTGCCTCTGGAAGAGTCCTCGCCACGTGCGTCACGAAAGAAACCTTGTGACTTCTTGTGCCACAAATTTCCACTCCTCTGGTTCCTGGAGAAGGAACTCTGAGGTTTGGAGAAGTGCAGGTCCACGACAGACAAGGTCTTTCCATCCTGCTCGCACCTGGCCAAAGTATCCTTGACCTTAAAACCAAAGAGTGCGGAGGGCTCAATAGGGGCGTTCAAAAAGGAAGACTTGAAGGAATCCGGTAGGTCAGAAATGCGCATCCAGGCATGACGTCGGCCAACCATGCCAGCACCTGCTGCTCTAGCTGCTCCATCGTTTGCATGGGAGAGCAACCTCATGGAAGAATTCGAAATCGCTTCAAGGGTGGCAAGTTGGGAAGCCACTTTGTCATGTGCTCCATCCGACACTTGACCCGCAAGGCTACCAGATAATTCGGAAATAAGGTCTCTCTGGAGTGTCGTAAAGTGTGCCAGGAAATTCAGCGAATGCACGGCAAAGGTCGCTGCAGCAAAAACTCGCTTCCCTAACCTGTCCACCGCCCGGGACTCCCTGTTAGGCGGACGAATAGCAGGACTCTCTACCGCCAGGTCCTTTTTTTGTGGCCGCCACCACCACAGCATCTACTGGCAAGCCTTTCGACCAATGGGGTTGATCCCCTGGAGGAGAAAGTACCTTGTCTGATCTCCTGGGGATAGCTTCTACTGAATCTGGACTCTTCCACACTCGCTACACAGTGAATTTGACCAACTCATCTGCAGGAGGGGTCACCCAGGAAGTAGTGGGCCAGGAGCGGAAAGCTTGTAGGAATACGGATTCCTCTGGGGAAGGGATGGAAGATTTCCAGTCACCCCGCTGACACAAAATCTTCAAGATATCCCCAAAGGGAACATAGTCAGGGGGTGATCTAGGGGAACCTTCCCCATCATCGTAATCCATATCCTCAGTAAGGGACTCTTCAGGTGAGTCCATGTGTTTTCTTTTGCACACCCTCTTCCGAGGGAGCTCTTCGGTGGGGATGTCCGAAGAGGCCTTGGAAAGGGAGGTGCTTTGGATTAGTGGTCCCCTGCTAAGGGCCGGCGATGGCTGAGTTAGGGGGGGGACCACCGCCACAGCTGAAGGAGGGGGATTGCTAGCCGACAGCGCCCTTTCCATAATCCGGAAGGCACCCCCCCCCAAAGAGGGATGGGAGCCCAGAAACGAAGAGGACTGAATCGGAACCAGGATCACACCCCGCTCCAAATGGCCCACCTCTGAGAATGGAGTTTGAGAAGGGTTCAGTGTGGATATAACTCTCTGATCTGACACGGGAACCGAAAGGACCGTCGGTGCCGGGGCCGGAACAGAGTATTCCACCCACAAAAGCAAGGGGTTGAGTAAGGTGGGATGCTGTCGGAACTGACACCCACCAGGGCTTAGATACTTCAGGCATCACAGTAGTCAGTGCCGAAGTAAGGGGTCCCATTGAAAGCAATGTGCAAGGGGGCCTTGGAACAGAAGGATCCCCAGCAGGAGAATACGAAGGAGTCGAAGGTGGAAAAATCCCAACACCTGGAGTGGAACAGGGTTTGGAGATTCCTCTTGCAGTCAGGTCTGCCAGGAGCATTTCCGATCAGGTACTAACCGATATCCCGGAAGGGGATTCAGGCCGGTCCAGAAAGGGACTGCAGGCTTGTCCGGCAAACGGATCCACACAAGATGAATACCTGGTCCTTGGTAAGGAACTCAACAGAGCAGAGAATTCTGATTTGAATTGCGTAAACGGTAAGGTCGGCACCGAGAGGGGGCTCAGAGCTGAAGTCACAATAGGGGTAGTAGTCAAAATCGGATCCAAGGTCGTCGGAGCCAGTGTCTGTAAAGGTGAGGTCGTTGTCGAGGTGTCCAGAACCAGACTGGTCGGAACCGAAGTAATCAGCGGTTCAGTAGTCTGTGCCAAGCCCGGAACCGACAATTCAGACTTCCCAGAAACTTCACTCAGAAGATCTACAGGCCTTAGATCAGCCGATGAAGAGGGGTCTGAGCAGGGACGCTTCTTGTCCTTGACTGGAGGGGTTGAGACCTCCGCAGAAATGGCCTCCAAAAAAGGAGAGGAAAAAGTACAGTTTTGTACCTACCATAAATGTAGATGTTCGAGTGTATTCACTGCTGCAGCCATTACACTTGGGTTATCCTGCCGTCAGGCGGTCCCGCAGTCAGCCAGAGTTCCAAAGTCTTGGTCCGGCGTCGGTTGCTGTCGCTTCTTCCCTGATGTCAGTGCGCCAGGGGTATACAAGATGCAGCAGACGCCATTTTCTTCAGTTTTTCTTGCCCCAGATGTCAGATGCCCCCAAATAGGTAGGCAATATATATTGCTAATAAAACATACATAAAATATAAAAACAATACCTTCAGTTACAAGCAAATACACCTCATAGGTTGTATAGAGTAGAAAGGTATAGATAAGTCCCAGCTAAGAAAGTGGGGATGGAGGGAGGGTAACCTGGACTGCAGCAGTGCATACACTCGAACATCTACATTTATGGTAGGTACAAAACTGTACTATGTTCATCGTGTTTCACTGCTGCAGTCATTACACTTGGGTTGAATCCCAAAGCTGAGGTTGGGTGGCTGGGTCTATAAAGGATTTGGGGTGGCTATGAGGCCCTGCAGCACTGCAGTGGCAAAGCCAGCTCTGGATTTAGAGTAAAGAGGCAAGTGGTAATGCTTGGTAAAAGTGTGCACTGAACTCCAAGTTGCAGCTTCCAAAATATCCTTGGTAGGTACCCCTCTAAGGTAGGCAGTCGAAGTGGCTGTTGCCCTGGTGGAATGTGGCCTAATGTTGCTAGGTACAGTTTTTCCATGCTGTGTGTAGCAGACACGGATACAGTGTCCTATCCACTTTGAAATGGTCTGCTTTGAAATAGCCTTTCCCTGTGATCCTGCAGCATATGCTACAAACAATTGCTCAGTTTTCCTGAAAGCTTTTGTTTTGTCCAAGTAGAAGCGTAACTGCCTGTGTATGTCCAATGAGTGCAGAAGTCTCTCCCTTTATTCTGGGGATTTGGATAAAAAGTTGGCAAGTGAATAGTTTGGTTAAGAGCCACACTGGATACCACCTTTGGCATAAATGTAGGGTTTGTTCTTAAAGAAACCCTGTCCTGATGAAAAATGATGAAAGGTTCCACTGCCATTAGTGCTTGTAACTCTGAGACTCTTCGTGCTGAGGTTATTGCCAGAAGCAGAGCAGTTTTCCATGACAAAAAATTTAATTCTACTGAATTGGCTGGCTCAAAAGGAGGTAAAGTTAGTTTTTCCAAGACAAAGTTGAGGTCCCAAGTTGGTGTTGGTGCTCTCCGGGGCGGTCTTATGTTTTTAGCCCCTCTGAGGTACTGTTTTAATAATGGATGAGAGAAAATAGGAGGATCCGTGTTGTAATGAGCTGAGATGGCAGAGGCTTGGATCTTAATGGATGAAAAGGAAAGGCCTTTGTCCAGCATCTCAGTTAAGTATTGTAATATCTGAGGAATATTTGGAACAAGAGGGTCAAAGCTTTGAGCCTGGTTCTAGGCGCAGAATCTCTTCCACTTTTCTGAATAGGATTTCCTGGTGCTGGGCCTCCTGGCTTCCAAAATGACATCCATAATAGCTTTAGAAAGAGGTGTTGGCTGCTTGGCTAAGTAATCTGCCATGCAGCCAGGTTTAAGGTTTTGAGCTGGCTGTGCAGGATCTGATTGTTTTGTTGAGTCAGAAGATGAGGAATTTGAGGTAAAATCCATGCTGGGCCTTGAACCAAGTTCTTTAAGTTTGGGCAGCAGTGCTGGCATGGCCAGTCTGGGGCACTCAGGATAATTTTTGGCCTTTCTTGTCTGGCTTTTAGGAGTACCTTTGAAAGGAGAGGCAGTGGTGGGAAAGCATAAACTTTTAGGGTTCTCCAGCTGAGTGAGAGAGCATCCACTTTCCATGCTTGTGTGTGGTAAGTCCTTGTGCAGAATTTCTGTAGTTGGCAGTTCAGAGGGGAGGCAAAAAGATCTATGTCCGGGCACCCCCATGTTTGTGTTATCATGCTGAATACTTGTGGATTTAATTTCCACTCGTGAGGATCCATGATGTTTCTGCTTAAGTCGTCTGCCAGAGTATTTTTCTTTCCTGGCAGGAATTGTGCTTGTAGATGAACTTGATAGGTCAGTGCCGTGTCCCACAAAGCCATGGCTCGTCTGCAGAGGGGATAAGAATGAGTGTCCCCTTGCTTGTTTATGTACCACATAACTGTGGTGTTGTCCATCTTTAGTAATAGTTGTCCTGGATGCAGAAGGTCCTCGAAAGCTGTTAGGGCATTTTGTACAGCTAGCATCTCTTTTTGATTGATGTGAAGATGCATTTGGTCTGCGGACCACTTGCCCTGTATACATTTTCCTGCCATGTGTGCTCCCCAGGCATAATCCAAAGCATCTGTTGTTAGTGTCTGCCTGGCTGTGGGTAAAGTGAAAGGCTGTCCCTTGTTGTGGTGACATGCCTGTGCCCACCACTGAAACTCCTGTTGTAGGCAGGGAATAAGTGTTATTACTGTTTCCAAACTGTGACAGTGTTGAGTCCAAACACTTTTTAGGTACCATTGTAATTTCCTCATATGCAGTCTGGCATATGGTATTAGTAGTATGCAGGACGCCATGAACCACAAGGTCTGCAGAATTTTTCTTGCAGGGAGTTGGGTTTTTGTTGCCATCAATTGAAAGTGCTGAGTCAGTTGTCTTTGCTTGTCTGGCGTGAGATAAGCCATCTGGGCCATTGTATTTAAGCTGGCACCCAGGAATATTATCTCTTGTGAGGGCACTAGTTTTGACTTCTTTTCGTTTACTGTGTACCCTAGGCAAATTAGCAATCTTTTTACAAATGCCAGATGCTTTAGAAGAATGTCCTTGCTCTCTGCTTGAATAAGACAGTCGTCCAAGTAGGGATATATTTGAATTCCTTTTTGTCTGCAAAATGCAATTTCTGGTGGCATGCATTTTGTGAAGACCCTGGGCGAAGTAGATAAGCCAAAGGGCAGTGCAGAGAATTGGTAATGCATTGTGCCAGCTATGAATCTGAGGTATCTTCTGCAATTTTGTCTGATTGGGACATGCAGGTATGCCTCTTTGAGGTCCAAAGTAACAAGCCAAGCCTTCTTGCCCAGCATGGGAAGAAGTTGCTGTAGTGTCAACATTTTGAATTTTGGAACATCCAGGTAAGTATTTAGAGTAGATAGGTCCAGTATGGATCTCCAGGCTTTGTCCTTTCTGGGGACCAAGAAAAGTCTTGAGTAAAATCCTTGTCCTTGTTCCTGTTGTGGCACTTTTTGAATAGTTCTCATGTCCATGAGGGCTGTAATTTGTTTTTGTGCCTCTGCCCATTGATTTTGTGGCAGGTCTGGCATTCCTTTTGGCCTTGGTATTGTGTGAAAGTGGAACCTGTAACCTTGGGACACAACATTCAGAACCCATTTGTCTTGGGTGATTATATGCCAATTTTGTGAAAAAAGTGCTAGTTTTCCCCCTAAGGGAACTGCCAAAAGGTAAGTGCTTGGCATTTGAAGGGGGAAGTCATTGGGACGGTTTCCTATAAGGTTGTGACTTGTCTTCGCCTCCTTTTGGGGTTGAAGCACCCCACTGTTGTGGTCTGTAAGAGCCTTGGGGCTGAGATCTGCCTCTTGGGCGTCTGTATCTGCCTCTTTGTGGTCTGTCTGACACTGAAAAGGACCAATTTTTAGAAGGCCAATTTCTGCTAAATCGAAATGGCTGTACCTGAAAGAAATCCTTCCTTGTTTGCATAGATTTTGCCTTATCCTCCATTTTCTTTAAAACCTCTTCTGCCTTAACACCAAACAAGATATCATGCTGTAAAGGAGCATCCAATAATTTTGCCTTAACATGATCAGGTAAACCTTGTTCTTTTAACCAAGCATGCCTTCGAATCACAGATCCTGTAACTGCGGCTCTACAAGAAGCCTCTAAAGAATCAAAACCACATTGCAGAGTATGTTTTCCCACTTGTTCAGCTGCATGCAATAAATCCTACATTTCCTTATAGTCAGGACCTTCTCCGCTTGTAAGCATTTTCTGTTTTAACAGACACATTAAATATTGTTGGTATTTAAGCATGTGGAACTGGCAATTTAAAGCCCTTACTGCTAAAGTTGCAGAAGTGTAAACTTTCTTCCCCCATCTATCTAATGCTCTAGAATCCCTGTCAGAAGGAACTGGATTTTTAGCAGTGGAAGCTTTTACCCCTTTGGGACCCTGGGAAATAGTTTCTGGGTTAGCAGCAGGGTTTTCATAAAGACATTTGTGAGTCAGGGACTCTGTAGTACCTATCTGGCTTGACCGGTGCTGGGGGCAAATAATCAGGGGTTAAACTGGATTCAGAGAACACATCATCCACAATATCTAACACAGGCGGAATAGCAAGGGGCTTGTGCTAAGGCAATAAAAGAAAATCTCTGAGCCTTTTCTTGGATTCTGAATAATCCTGGCTCTCCCAATGGAAATGCTCCCTCATGGTATGTAAAGTTTCCCCAAAAGAGTAATCCTCAGGAGGAGAGGCTGAAGGGATTGATTCTTCAGCATCAGAGTCCTCATGGGGGGGGGGGGGGGGTAAAGAATATCCCTGGTCTGAAGAGGAGTCAGAAGAAATGGAAACCTGGTCAGAGGAATCATATAGTCTGTATCCTGAGGTGGATGGGAACCCCTGATCAGAGAAATTAGGTCTTCGGCCATTTTGAGCATCTGTTTTTTAGGCATGGAGGCCTGTTCAGGTGAATGCTGTACTTGTTTCTTTGTCTTTAATGGAGTTTTAGACTTGGTTGTTGTTTTGATGGTAAACTGTGAAGGTCTGAAAACACCCTCAGAAGCCAATGCCTGCTCAGCGGCTCCGGACCCATCTGAGGGGTTAATTTCCGTAGGCCCAATACCTTGAGTTTCCAGAGGCCTAGAAATCTCCACGTGGGAGTCGGAGGTGGCCTGTGGCTCTGAGGTAGTGGGTGTCAGGGGCTGCGAAAGCACCTCACTGAGAACCGGCGAGCCGGCGACTGGCCTAGAAGAGGCTTCATCGTCGGTTTTGGACCTCGGATGCCTGTCCTTATCTTTGTCTTTGCATTTTTTGTGCATTTTGGTCATCAGTTGTTCCAACGGCATGGTACAATTGAACCTTCAGCCAAAATAATGGCGAGCAAAATAAAACCTACGTTTAATAGTGCGCTTGTTAAATCTAGCACAAAACCGACAACTAGTGACGTTGTGGTGTGGGCCTAGGCATGGAATACAGTAAGAATGAAAATCCTTATGAGGTATTTGCTTCCCACAAGAAATGCAATTATTAACTTTTACTGACATCAGTCTGAGGCAAGAAAAAGTTTCCCCAACGGGGTACTTAGCTTTATTGAAGACTTCGGTTTTGAAATTCGAATTCGAAAATCTCAGGAGTCGGCCGACCGCTACTTGCAAACTGCTTTTGCTTCGGGCACTGTGCGGCAAGAAAGACTGAAGAAAATGGTGTCGGCTGCATCTTGTATACCCTGGCGCACTGACGTCAGGGAAGAAGCGACAGCAACCGACACCGGACCAAGACTCTGGAACTCTGGCCGACTGCGGGACCGCCCGACGGCAGGATAACCCAAGTATAATGACTGCAGCAGTGAAACACGATGAACATCAATCCTTTCAGAATCAATTTGTTGTGCCGTTCATTCAACGTCCGTTGACTAAAACTCGCACAAATATCACATGGGGGAGTCGCAGAAAGATGCAAAACACCCAAACAATAAAACGCATTTAAAATGCAAGTCGCTGTTCGATAATTTACCACTGCACGGTGTGCAGTGTTTAAAACCTGAAGTACCCTTTTTCTCTGACATACCAGCACTCACTCAGACAAAAGGAGAGAGGGAGAGAAAGGCAAGACTACCAGCAATGGTATGAAGAGTTACCACGAAGATGGTAAAAAGTAAGGAAAAGCAAGAAAATACCAACAACAGTAAAAAAAGGAATACCTGTGGGTACAGCTAGACTATGAGAAAGACACCAGTAGAAAAATTAGTGGGGAAATACACACTTTATATAAGTCAAAACTACTTAGCTGGAGAGCTCAATGAAAACGTTGCGCGGCAAACGAGATCTGGGGTATAGGATGAAGGGCATTGTGGGTAGTAGCGTGGCTCAAGAGTTTGGTGTACGCTAGCTTGGTATTTGGCCAACTCTGTTTCGAGGGTTCGAAACCGCACCCATCAGTGAGGAATGGAAGAAGATTAACAACTTCAGATGTAATATTAAAGGGTAGAGTGAAATTTGACAGCATAAGAAGTTTTACGGTGGGGGAAAGAAAGAAATTAGGAAATATAGGACTTTGGTCAAAAGGTAAAAACTTCATAGGAATATCCCTCAAGAGGATGGAAGGAGGCTATGGGTACTACAGCAGTGATCTAGTTAAACATCCTCCATTATAGCAAGTTACCTACCTAACTGCACTATGTTCTTCATCTGATCATTTTTGCAGTATTCTTAACATTTGGTATGACTCCCAGAACATAAACGGATAGGGGAGGGGAGTTTACCCATTCCTTCACCCAAAGAATTAGGATGCTATGAAGGACAGCATTAGCAAATACCATTTAAAATTGACCATTTAAAATTCTGAAAATCAAAGTTGCAGAAGTATAAATTTTTTTCTCCATACCCATCAATAAAATTTCCATCCTTATTAGAAAGAGTAGGATTGGAAATAAAGTGTTTAGCATTAGGCTACACATGCTGGGTCAGGTTTGGGAATAATGAATACGAAATTAAAAGACTGAGGAACTTTATACATCTTATCTACCTTTTTGGGGACATCTGGCTATCAGGAAATCTATAGAAAGTAAGATACACATCCTCTAAAGCAGACAGGACAAGATGGATGTGTGCAGGTTCTGGAAAATCCTTCTGTAACAATTCATAGTACTTCCGAGGGACTGAGAAACCTCAGTGTTCTTACACTGAAAACACTGGCACATTCTAGCAATAGTCTCAGAGAAAGAGAAACCCCCGCAGGAAGGCTCAGAAACAGATTTCCTCTGAGTTTGAATAAAAAAATCTGAGGACAAAACTCTAAATTTGCACCGGCATGTTCCTGTTCAGATTCAGAATCTTGAACCTCTTCAGAAAAAGAGGAATCCCTCTTTTTACCAGACAGCAACTGTACAAGAAGGATCTATAGCCTGAACCAAACCATTAGCCAGTCCGAGTAAACTACACCTATCCAAAGAAATTTCAGCAGCAGTAGACGCATGCTTCGTTTTCTGTTTCTTTCTGACTTGGAAAATGGTGCCAACCATATTAATAATGGCAGCCGCTTCTTCCTCAGGAATGAGCACAGCATTCTGACACAATAGGGAAACCTTCCCTGTTCCATCTCCCAGGAACAACAAGAGTGTCTCTTCATTGCTCACTGAGGGGACCCCAAGAGACGCAGTGGATGTGGTTAACCCCCAGTCCATATTGCTTGAAGGTGCTGCACCAGAGGGATCCGGGGTAAAAGGTGAGTGATCTGAGGTACAATAAATGGCCACAGCAGAGTCGGCCACAACAGAGTCACACACCTGCGGCTGAGACAAATTTATAGCCTACTAAGTAGCAAAGGCTGGTTGTTTTAAATTTTTCTTTTTGTGGCTGGAAGAAGGACTGACCATGAGACTAACCATTTGTTCCTTGGTCAAGCTGAAAATGGTGCCTACATCCTGGGGAAGATGAGGAACAAATGCCAGTAAAACTACCAATCCACAAAAGTTACTTTTTTGGGGGTGGGGGGACAAAAAAACATAGTATAAAGCACTTTCAACCCCTATAGTAATACCACAATGGAAAAATAAACAATTTTTCTACAGAAAATATTTTATCTGTTAGTTAACACTACTTTTAAACTGACAGAAATAATGAATGCTCCACTTAAAAGTATGTTACAGTCTTGAAATAATCCAATAAAAGCACAACACTCTTGGATACAATAATTGCAGATGAAAGTAATAAGACATCACTAAAAATAAGAAAATTGAGTTGTTTCCCCAAAGGGAACTTTTCTACCAGCAAAGGAAAGCACAAGCAGGCAGTCAATGCTCAAAAGCTTCACAGGAAGCGTACTCTTTGGCAGCAGGAAATCCCTTATGCAGACATTGTGACACATTGTTAGTTTGTCTTTCGGCTTTTTCCCGGTAAGGGGTCGCCACAGCGGAACTCCGGTCCGCTAATGATTGGCAACAGATTTTTACAAAAAGCCGAGGTGCCAGCTCGACGCCCAACCTTCAACGAAGGCACACCCATTTATGTACGCATGTCTTTCGAACGATACCCAAACGCGGGGAGGACATGCAGACTCCACAGAAAAGGCACTCCCAAGCCCAGCCAAGAATCGAACAGGAGAACCTCAACACGTAATCTGGCTGAAAAGATCTGCATGTATTACTTCACATACTCAATTTAACAAATAATTGGGAGTACTTCCATTTCTAAGGGGAGGCCTGAGATTATTCCTATTAGCATTGCTGAGCATTCTCAGCAAGTTCAACAGTTTCATTTGGTTTTATGGAAACAAACTGACTGCAACAATTTATGAGAATTAACTGGGTATGCAGCTGCAACCAATCAGAACAAGTGAAGAGATGACTGGTATCCCCAGAACAAAGAAGAGAGTAATATGAGACGAGAACGTATAACGGATGTTAAAAAGTTTGTCCTCTTTTTGACCCCTATTCTTCCCAAAAGAATCAGTAAGGGAGGTTGGCAAATGCAAAACAGCTGGGAGCTGACAACATGCCATGCCTTACAAGCAACAGCTGTGCAGGCAAGCTTATGTAAAGAGTGATAGGAAAGATGGTAGTAATGCTTAGGTATGCACTGAACTTAAGTGCTAGCAATGCTGTTGAAAAGGCAACAATCCCCTGTTAATGAGGCTTAGAAGCAGCCTTAAGGGCCTAGCCATGCTGGGAAGCCTAGCTGGAGCTGGAATCTCCTTGCCATGATGGAAAATGCAATGCAAAGCCAAAAGCCAATCCACCTAGAAATTTTGAGTTTGACACTGGCTTGCCGAACTCAAGACCAAAAAAAACAAAACTGCTAGACTTAAATAACCTAAACTAGTCCTGCTTAAATAATAACGCAATTGCCTGTGTACATCTAAAGTGTGCAAAATCTTTCCCCTTTCCTTTATTTTGTCTAAATAAAAAAAAAAGTAAATGAATATGGTTGGTTTTTTAAGAAAGGAAGGACTCTTTAAGCATAAATAGGAAGGATTATATGCAATATAAATATATCCTTATGGAAAATCAAGGGGGCTCTACTGAGACTGGGGCCTGCAACTCAGACACCTTCTTGAGAAAAGCAGAGCAAAAAGAAAGCAGTCTTCCATGACACAGGTATTTCAATTTCATGATAGCAGGCTCAAAGGTTAACAAAGAGTAAGTTTTCCAACACAAAATTGAGATCCCAAGCAGGGGTAGCTCATTCTTTGGGTCTCTTATTCTTTGCCCCCTTGCGTTCTGCAAAAAGGAAAAACATGAAACAATGGTGGGTCACAATCATAGTGAGCTAGTGAGCTGCAGCATGAATCATGAATCTTAATGGAAGAAGGACAAACCCTTGTCCAATAACTCAGAAGAGCCACACCAAGCCACACCCAAGTTGCTGAAATTCTCCAAAATTCTTTGCTGTAAAAAAAAAAATAATTTTCTCTTCCATTTCTTACGTACACTTCTACTTCTTCTAGTCCTTATCTTCCATAATCACATTTGTTGAGGAGTTTTGGAGTTGAGACCTGCTGTGTTTCAACACCAGAATATTAGATGAAGAGAGTGAAGCTTGCTGATGCTTGAGATGACCGCCCTTCTTCTGAGATGACTGAAACAATCACAGAGGTAAGGGGCCATGGAGGCTTTTTACTCAGACTCGTTCCGTAGTGAAGTAGCCAATCAGTGTTGATCCCAATCTCAATATCAAAATCATCCTGTTGGCCTGTCTTGTCTGACCTTTAATAGTACCTTTGAGAAGAAGAGGCAGAGGGAAAGGCATACACACATGAAGGTTTTCCTGAAGACAAGAGCATCCAGCTGTGTGATGTGTACCCTTTGTGCCTTTGTGCTTTGGCAGCTGGTGGTTTTTAGTGGAGGAAGAAAAACAGATCTATGTCTGAGTTCCCATGACACTGTCAATTTACCTAAAAGAGATTTAGGACGTCAACAGAAAAAGTTGTAAAGCAGACAGATAAGTGTCCAATGTCAGATAATCTCTGTGGTCTAAAGTGTTCAGATAGTTTTAAAATTGGGAACCGTGTTCCCCTTCTTTGGTACTAGGAACGAATCCTAGGGGAGATACAGCTGAATGGCCTTCATAGATAGTCCCTGAGAGAATGAGATGGGTGAGCCCTGATTTCTTTAGAATTGTGGCGTGAGGCATCTTTCTTTGTGGAGGAGGAACGGGGGAAATGCAACTAAAAAGGAGGCATTGTATGGAAATAAAACCATGTCTTGAATGTTAATGATATCCCACACCCATCTGTTTGAAAGAAGAACACCAATTTTCTCTGAAAGAGTCAGTCTTTCTACTGAGCACTGAAACTACTGATCTGATGTCTGCTCAAGAGAGGTCAGTCTGTCCTGACCCCACTGACTGACCTACCCTCACAGGGTGACTCCCTGTTCTAGGCCTAAAAGAACCTTCTAGCTCCCTAACACTCCGTAGACCTCCCCCCCAAGACAGGAATCACCCCTTGAGGGGAATCGCCAAAGCAGCACTTGTCCACCCTTAGCAGGCCAAATTTGGCTCAAAAAATCTTTAAATAGTTTGCATTTTGACAGTTGTTTTTCTTTAATTTCTCTTCACTTTTCTTTAAAACTGAACACACAACACAAAGGAGCATCCAAAATAAAATAAATAAATCTTTTTTTAACAACAGCTAGGCTAAATCAGGCATGCCCTGCCTGCCTCAGAACTAGAAGAAGGCAGAGGCAGGCAGCTACCTCGGGAGGCCTGTACAGCATCAAAACAACATTGCAAGAATGCTACTGCTACTTCCAGACACATGAACTAAATCTAGCAACTCTTTACACTCAATAGGGAAGCCTCTGCCCAACTTCAACACACTTCACACACAGAGCAGAGTACTATGCTGGGGGGCTGGGTAAAAAAAAAATAAAATTTTCCTAGCCTTCCTAATCAATCAGGAGTCTTCTTGGCCTTCTGTTCTCTCATCTCTCACAGAGTCTCTGAAAAAAATCCTCAATCCTCAGGAGAAGCTGTAGGAGTGAGATCATCCACATCAGAATCAAGAATAAGGAGGAAACTCACCAAATCTTCCATGAGAAGACTCTGAAGCCTCTGAATACTGTTCCCATTAAGCACAGACCTACTGACTCATTTGTCCAATACTTTCTGGCATTTGAAAACATTGGTGGTGACAGCAAGGAACTCTGATGAGTCACAAGACTTTACCAGGTTTTAGTTTTCAAAATGAACCTACATCTTAGTAGCACAGTCTGCTTGATGTTGTCTGCAGCACTTAATTTACAAACGTCGTTGTTTTAATTTAAACATTAACCAAAATAGAGAATTGCAACAGCTGCACTATTTTCAAACTCAACACTGCAAAAATACAACCAAAGAAATAATAAACTTTCATCAATATCAGTGCAGCAGTGGTAATGTAAGTGTAAACATACGGGGAAGTATAAGTCAGGTTAATATGTAGCAGAAATTAACAGAATTGTAGGTGGATGTGATACAATTATTCAGGCAGTAAAATTAGTAAGAAGGGTGATTTGTACACTGTCAACATTGTGCACCATATGGTTTTGATGACAATAACAGCATACAAAAACAAAGTATTGATAATCTGTATTACTGCTGGGTATGGGATGTGAGGAGTAAGCCTAGAGCCAAACGATGAGGGTAAGAAGGGAAAAAAAGAGACCGCCAGGGTCTGGAAATTCAGATAGCACTACAGGAATTTGAGAACATTTTTACTAGTAAGCAAGGGTGCATCCACCCAATGAAGTGCCATGTAGGCAAAAAGTGTCAGCAGCCCAGCAAACAATACCCTTGTAGTACATTAAACCAGGAATCAAAGGAGAACAAAAAAAAACAAGAGAACGAAAACCTTAGAGTCATGATACTGCTCAAATATGGAGCCGACTGTTAGCAGAAAGCCAAGGCAATTAATGCTTCCTGCTGCTTAAAAATGGATAAAGACCAGCAACAAAATACAAACAAACAGTTTACTGACTTAATCTCGACATTTTTGTCCCTTACAACTGATCAGGACTTCAGAGATAAAAAGTAAGCCAACGTAATTTCCTTATATACACCTATAAGGCAAACCCACTCAAATAAACGCATTCATAAAGAAATACGAGTAAATCTTGCTAAGCTGCACTCACAGATATTATATAGAGTAATAAGTACATATATTAAAAAAGACAAAATTGCAAACTATTCCTTAAATCAACTATTGATAAATTTCAACTTTAACACAGGCAAGATCAAGACCATGTCATTTAGTCAGATTGGACCAGCAGCATGTAGTTTGATTTGCAAGTACAGTTCCTTAACTTCATATATAATTTTCCGTGGCCCACTCCTACTATCCTGTTTTAGAATATCAAGACTAAAAAATTACAACTATGTCCTTAACTGGTTTGTGTGTGTTTCCACAAGGTATTAGTTTGATTTTGCGTTTTTATAGATCATGCCTGCTCAAGTTGGTCAACTTCTTTGAGTCAGTCACCAGAGCTGTGGATGAAGTCAAGGTGGTTTGTACAGACTACCTTGATCTGGCCAAGGCCTTTGATACCATTACCCACTCAGGAATCATAGAAAAATTCACTAAGCTAGGCATCAACCTCCATCACTAGGTTGGTTGCAAACTGGCTCACAGAGAGAACCCACAGTGTGAAAGTAACTGACTCCAAGTCAGACTGCCGACTAGTCACGAGTGGAGTCCCACAGGGTTTGGTCCTGGATCATCTCCTGTTTAGTATCTACTTCTCTGAAGTCCAGGCCAACACGAAGGGACTCTGGCTGACAAAGTTCGCAGATGATTGCAAGTTGGGAGCTATTATTAACTCCCCAAGTGATGTTGATATCCTACAGAATGGCCTCACTGAGACCAACGACTGGTGTCAGAACCATGGCCTTAAGCTCAATGCCAAAAAATGTGTCGTCATCCCCTTTGGGAAAAACCCGGTTCCCATGAACTGCCACATTGATGGTAGTCCACTGAACACAGAAGGCGTTACAAGAGATTTGGGAACACAGGTTGACAGCAACCTCTCTTTTGATCACCACACTGCCACTGTGGTCAGAAAGTCCTTCTATGTGGCACATCTCATTAATAAGGGTTTTGCATCCTAGAAGAAAGAGGTCACTGTCTCCCTCTACTCTTCCCTCATTAGGCCAATCATCTAGTACAGTGCCCCATTTGGCATGTACCTATCTAGACACCTGCAACAACTGGAGATGCCACAAAAGTACCTCACAAAGAGGATCCTAGGCCTTAAACACTTGTCCTATATGGACAGACTCAAAAACTACAACTATGCTGTCTCTTATCGCCTTCTTAGAGCCGATCTCTGCTTG
Organism: Protopterus annectens; assembly: GCF_019279795.1. Lineage (NCBI taxonomy): Eukaryota > Metazoa > Chordata > Ceratodontiformes > Protopteridae > Protopterus > Protopterus annectens. The sequence continues at coordinate 72,493,565 of NC_056742.1, forward strand.
ACTTACAAAGCCATGTCTGATCCAGCTCTGTTAGAAATGCTACAATTAAAGAAATCCCAATCACTCCGCACCACACGCTCCAGGGACCTCAACCTCATTACCACAATCAACAGAACGTACTGGAGGGCAGGTTCATAACCCAGAGACTGCCCATGCTATGGAATAGACTTCCCATACATGTCAAGCAAAGCACCTCGCTGACCCTCTTCAAGAGAAATCTTGATGAGTGGATGGGAAATAGAAAATTCACTGTGGGGATAACTCCAGTGGCTCTAAACGACAAGAGGCACTGGGAACTAAGGTTGGGTGGCATGATGCCAGGGTAATCCTATGTCTAGGGTTGTAAAGGCTCCAGGGCCATTAGCCTAGTACACACCGATGTTCATATATGCGCTCCTTAAATGTTCTTTCAGTTTTACTTATATAGTACATTGAGCATATTTGACATATAGCACCATATATCACACCCTTAGAGCAGCAATTTGAATTGATTAAACCAAAGTTTTTGATATTTACAGTCTCCCCTCATGAATAAATGAGCAGCATGTACATTTATATGAATCAAATTTATTAGTACTATAAATATTATAACCATCAGGTACATTTCCTAATCGTTCTATATAAAATTCTAGATACATCAATCTTTCCAGAAGATGCGTGGATAGCTGCCTATTGCTTCCATATTCACCCATCCCACATTAAAAACTTTCCAGTTTCATTTAACAATATCGGACACCCTATCAATGACTCCATTATAGATTAGTATAAGGCTGTTATTAAATCTTAAGTACCAATCTGTTGTATGGCCACCAGAGTCCACCCTAACAATGGAAAACAAAAAGAACTTCAGCCTTCTTATGATAAATCTCTTCAAAAATACTAGAAAGAAATTCAACTGGACACCCGTGTCTTATGAACATGGACCACAATTTATTACATTTATTCTGAAAAAGTTCAGAACTGGAAACCATTTGGCAAGGTTTGACCAACTGTCCTTTGACTAATGCTTTCTTTTGATGGTGTGAGTAACAGCTATTATAATGGAGTCTATTCATGTATGTAAGCTTTCTGAACACATTTGTTACAAATTTCTTTGGTTATTTGCACATCTAAATAAGTTTTTCATAGTTTGTTCCATTGTAAATCTTAAAAAGTTGATAGTATTACTAATGTAGGAAGCTTGGAAATCTTCTTATCCCATATTATCTAACACATCCAAAAGAAATTTAATCATATGTGTTTGACAGTTTGTAGCCCTAAATGAAAGGGTTGCAAAGGTATAGACATATTGTCAACCTTACCAAGAGCTCGGCTTTCTTTTACAATTTGGAAGAGAATTAGGAGCAAGGACTAATTCAGCTCCCTTCTCCAAATCCACAGACATGATAGAAGGGTGAACAACTGGACTTTTATAAAGATATTTATGTGAATCACATGCCTATAAAATCTATCTGGCCTTCTAGAAGCTGGAGGTTGAGAATATGGGATAAGGCAATCTGCTAGGCAGACACCTTATAAGGCTCCAAACACTGGGGGAGTAGCCACATATTTAGAAACATCCATATGAAACAGATTTTCAGTGTCAAATATTTATTTGAAAAAAAAAAAAAAACTTTCACCTTGGAAATTGCCTTGCTAAAGAAATCTGCTCATGTGGAGTGTCAAAGGAAAGAGCATCTTCCATATCTTACTCGAGTCCAAAGGAGAACGGACATGAGAGGCATAATTCAAGGCTTACAGAGAAGAACTCTTCTTCTGGTAAGGAGAGAAGGTGGAGTAGTTTGTCCTGGCTGTTGGACTTGAATAGCCTTTAACAATCCTTGTGCTGAAGCAAACCAGTCATCTTGAGAGATGTGAGCACAGGTTTCTCAAAGAAAGGGAAGGAGTAAATGTTTTGTCTTCCACTATCTTTTATATGGGACATTCCCCTGCATTTTTAATGCTAAGGGTCTGACTTTTGTTCCACAACGTTTAGTCTCTTCTCTGACGAGAGCCTGATCAATACCCCTTCACCATCTTGATACAATGACTCGGAGTTCAAGTAAACTCTTTTTTTGGATGGTTGAAAGGAGAAGAGGCAGAAGGACAGCTGATAGTAATACACATGCCTTTATTCCTGGTCATAATGACTTCTAAAGGAACAAACGTTAATAGATCTTGGAGATGCCAGGATAAAGTCTTGGTGCTGAGAAAGTGTCTCATTGGACTCTGCTGTCTCCAACCTAGAAGAGTAAGCAGAAGTCCAATCTAAATCACCCACTTCTTTTGATGCCTTTTTCTATTGCTTCTCTTTAGCTGGAGGATCAAATTCCAAAGGTGAAGAAAAAGTGGAGGACACATCTACGAATGTCACTCTGCACAGCTCCTTGTGGTGTTCTGCAGAGTGATACAGGCAACAGAGAGACCCAAGAGAGACTTTTCCAGATTTAAGTATTTTTTCTCTGTTTTTTGCTCCGACTGCCTTTTCCTGCCTAAAAAGCGAGCTTCTAACTGATCAGTGCTTTAAAAAGTTTAAATTGCATTTGCCTTTTCTGCTTTTTACAGTTTTTGCACTTGTTTTATATCATTTTAAGTCGTTTTTGTATTGTATAACTGTTGTAGGCTACACACTAACGTGCGCTAGCCTGTTTATAGCACTGACAGTGTTTTCTGTGTGCTTTTCTGCTGTTTCCTGAAAAAAAAAATTCTCTTTTCCCGCCTTGCTGAACTAGATTAGTCCAGATTTCAGACTTTGCTGAATTCCGGACTGTGGTATAGTTTCCTATGTTGCCCATATCCTTACTTGGTTAGGAGGAAGCTTCTCTGTTCACCAGTGAGAGTGGGGAGCTTTGAGCAGCCTATCTGTCCCTGGAGGAGTGGTCTCAGCCCTGAAACTAGTAGCTTATTGGCCGTTTTGGGTCAATTCCTATCTCTTTCAGTTTCCCTGCGCTAGCCTGTTTATAGCACTGACAGTGTTTTCTGTGTGCTTTTCTGCTGTTTCCTGAAAAAAAAAATTCTCTTTTCCCGCTTTGCTGAACTAGATTAGTCCAGATTTCAGACTTTGCTGAATTCCGGACTGTGGTATAGTTTCCTATGTTGCCCATATCCTTACTTGGTTAGGAGGAAGCTTCTCTGTTCACCAGTGAGAGTGGGGAGCTTTGAGCAGCCTATCTGTCCCTGGAGGAGTGGTCTCAGCCCTGAAACTAGTAGCTTATTGGCCATTTTGGGTCAATTCCTATCTCTTTCAGTTTCCCTGCTTTAAAACACACACATGCGTGGTTTTGCGCGATTTTGCGCATAGTGCAGCGCCGCTTAAACAGGTTTAAACTATTCCCGGCTCCACAAAGTCTGCTCTTCACTTTTTCCCTTGGAACTGTTCTAAATCTCAAAGTAATCACTCTATTTTCATTCTAAAGCCCTGCACTTGCTCGTATAATTAATCTTATAAGTAAACACTAATAAACTAAAGCACTACACCCTCTTATACTCCCTTTAAGTACTTGGCTCCCTATTGGTCCTTTCTGATCAATCAAAAAGTAGTTCCTTATACTATTCTGGCATGTCCAAAAGTCAGTTTCAGGTTTACTCTCCAGTCCAGCTGGTGAATCTGGGAATCTTGAGGCAATGTTGCAACTGCCTTATGTACACAGACCACCCTCTCCTCCTCCCAACAAGCTCAAATATATGTGAGAGATGCAACTATATAGCCAAACTGGAGGCTGAGCTCTCTCAACCCAGTACTGGCACAGTCAGTCAGAAGGAGAAGGTAACCACACACACCACAAATCCAGTCTCACATAGACCTATCGCATCAGCGAACCAAACACAAACACACAAAAACATACTCTGAGGCTCTAAATAAAAATCTGCCCAAGCAGCAGAGACCTCCAAAGCAGACATCCAAGCAACCACTACCCCACAACAATACCAACGTATCACATAGTTCACAAAGTCAGTGTGCCACACAGCTGCAGCCCTTAAGGCTAAACAACACACCTAATACACTTGTAATAGGTGACCCTATTGTCAGACACACTGACGTCCCACTCACCAGACTGAACAAGGAGAAGGTGATTGTAAGCTGCCTGTCGAGTGCCAGGATCCGCCACATAACACAAGCACTCAAGTCACTCCAAAGCAGGTACAAATATGACTCCATCATTGTCCATGCTGGTGTGAATGACCTCAGACGTACCTCCCTGGACTACATGAAGAGACAGAGGAGCTCTCTGATCATGTAGCCCAGGCCGGTATGACCCTGACCTTGAGTAGCATCTTACCCTCACCAAGAATGATGCCACAGTATAAAGACAAAATGATCAATTTTAACAATTGGTTAAAGTATTGGTGTCATTCAAAGGGGATCCAGTGTCTGTCAGCCTGGGATGACATGCTCGACAAGCCACGTTGCTTCGCTAGGGACAGCTTGCATCTGTCAACCCTGGGCTTTCGAATACTGGCTAAGGCTCTTGCCACCCCCATAGAGCCTTTTTTAGGCAAGGCTCAAAAGACAAACCCACCTCCATAGACAACACAAGGAAAAAGAAACTAAGGGTAATGCTGCTCAAAGACAGAAGTTTAAACCTCAAGATGCACGCACTCGAGGCTCTCCTCAGTATGGAGAATATCGATATCTGTGCAGTAAGAGAAACCTGGTTCAAGGCTGCCGAGAGCACCCCAGCACTACCAGGTTATACCTCATACCATGCTTTTCGTATTCATCAAAGATACCCACACCTCCAGGTTAGTGGTGCTGCACGAAGCATCGGAGACCATCCATGTGCAACTAACAGTGGGGAAAACTGCCTTTCAGTTTGTAGCCTGCTACAGGCCACCCTCCCAAACTCAGGAACCCCACTCGGCCTTCCTGAAAACACTGGAGAATATAAAGGTCTCTCCAAACACCATTATATTGGGCGACTTCAACTACCCAAACATAGACTGGGAGAACTACTCAAGCCCAAACACCCTCGCCCAACGGTTCCCAGAATTTATAAACTCAAATGCTATGGAACAACTGGTCACCACTCCCACAAGAGGGGAAAAACATATTGGACCTGATCATCACCAACATGGGGACTCTATGTTCCATACCAGAGGTATACCCCTCATTGGTAAGATCTGACCATAAATTAATCTCACTGGACATCCGTATCCCGTCCCCACCCCCAGCCAAGGAAAAGTACAGTTATGTACACTTACCATAAATGTAGCTGTTCGAGTGTCTTCACTGTTGCGGTCATGACTGTAGGGTTCTCCCCTGCCGGCAGGCAGTCCTCGGTCGGCCAGAATCCCAAAGTCTGGGTCCGGCGTCGGCTGTTCAGCCATGCTCCCTGACGTCAGAGTGCCAGGAGTACAAAGCTGACAGCCAACGCCATGTTCTCCAGTTTTTCTTGCCCCAGATGTCAGGTGCTCCAAAATGAGAAAGATCCCATACCCTTTGCAAATATACCTCAAAAGAAGGGTGAAGAAGGGAACCACACGAAAGAAAAAATAAGAGGGGACAGGAGGGAGGGAAACCCAGACTGCAACAGTGAAGACACTCGAACATCTACATTTATGGTAGGTGTACACAACTGTATTATGTTCATCGTGTTTCACTATTGCAGTCATGACTGCAGGGTTGAATCCCAAAGCAAAATAAAAGGGAGGTGGTCATAAAGAAGAGGGGGCGGCTAAAAGGCCCTGCAAGATAGCAGAAGCAAAGCCTGCCCTAGACTTAGAGTAAAGAGGTAGATTGTAGTGCTTGGAAAAAGTATGCACTGAACTCCAAGTTGCAGCTTCCAAAATGTCTTTGGTAGGAACTCCCCTGAGGAAGGCAGCTGGAGTGGCAGCAGCTCTGGTAGAGTGAGTCCTTATACTCCCTGGGATTTGCTTTCCATGGTGTGAATAGCAAAATCTGATTCCATGAGCAATCCATTTGGAAATGGTCTGTTTTGAAATAGCTTTACCATGGGAACTTGAAGCATAAGAAACAAACAATTGCTCTGATTTCCTGATGTCCTTGGTTCTGTCCAGGTAAAAACGTAGTCGTCTGTGTACGTCCAAGGAATGCAAGATCCTTTCCCCCTTATTTTGAGGAGTGGGGAAAAAAGTTGGCAAGTGAATAGTTTGATTTAAAGCCACTTTGGAAATCACCTTAGGCATAAAAGTAGGATTAGTCCTTAAAGACACCCTGTCTTGATGAAAAATAATATAAGGTTCCACAGCCATGAGAGCTTGCAATTCCGAGACTCTCCTGGCAGAGGTCAGAGTCAACAGGATAGCTGTCTTCAAAGATAAAAAACTTGATGTCAGCTGTGGCAGCAGGCTCAAAAGGAGGTAAGGTGAGTTTTTCCAAAACATAGTTGAGATCCCAAGCAGGAATGGGAGGAGATCTAGGGGGCCTTAAGTTCTTAGCTCCTCTGAGAAACTGTCTCATGAACTGGTGGGAAAAGATTGGAGGGTCTGTATTATAATGAGCAGAAATAGCAGAGGCATGTATCTTTATTGAAGAGAAAGAGAGACCCTTATGTAAGACGTCTGTAAGGTAAAGTAAAATCAGAGGAATGTTAGGAATAAGAGGATCATAATCCTGATCCTGCATCCAGGAACAAAATCTTTTCCATTTTCCTGCATAAGATTTTCTAGTGTTAGGACGTCTGGCTTCTAAAATGACATCCATAACCTGCTTGGGTAGGAGAGAATGAATCAAAGACCCTGGATTAACCAGGCCGCCAGGCTGAGAGTTTTGACATGGGAGTGCAGAACCTGACCCTGGTGTTGGGACAGAAGGTTCGGAGTCTGTGGTAAAACCCAAGGAGGCTCCAGACAAAGGTTTTTCAGTGTTTGGTACCAAAACTGTCGAGGCCAATTTGGGGCCAGCAAGATTATCATCTTGGGCTTGTCCTGTTTGATCTTTAATAATACCCGTGGAAGAAGAGGAAGAGGCAGAAAGGCATACCCAGAGAGGTTTCTCCAACAATGATAGAGCATCCACTTTCCAAGCTAGTTCGTGGAATGTTCTGGTGCAAAAGATCTGTAGTTGATGATTGAGGTGAGATGCAAAGAGGTCTATGTGAGGACATCCCCAGACTGCTGTAATCATCTTGAATATTTCGGTGTCCAGCATCCATTCGTGTGGGTCCGATAGGTTTCTGCTCAGACTGTCTGCCAAGAAGTTTTGCTTCCCTGGTAGAAACTGAGCTTGAAGGTCCAGTTTGCAAGCTAGAGCTGTGTTCCAAAGATTCATGGCTAGTCTGCAAAGGGGATAGGAATGAGATCCCCCTTGCTTGTTTATGTACCACATAACTGTGGCATGTCTGTCCGTATCAGTAGTTGTCCTGGTTGTAGAAGATTCCTGAAGGCCAATAGAGCTTTCTGAACGGCTAACATTTCCTTTAAATTGATATGCCAGTGCTTCTGATCCTTTGTCCAAAGGCCCTGCAGACAGTTGCCCTGAAAATGGGCTCCCCATGCATAATCTGAGGCGTCCATGGTCAGTATCTGAGTGGCAGGAGGCAGACAGAAGGGCTTTCCTTTGTTTAGAGTACATGTCTTGGACCACCAAAGGAATTCCTTTTGGAGAAAAGGCAGGACGGAGATCTGTATGTCTAAACTGTGGCAATGCTGAGACCATACACTTTTTAGGTACCACTGTATTTTCCTCATATGTAGTCTTGCATATGGTACGAGAAGGATGCAGGAGGCCATGTAACCCAAAGCCTGCAGGAATCTCCTTGCAGATAGCGGAGTTAATGTTGCCAAGGTTTTGAAAGTTGAAGCCAGCTGTAATTGTTTTTCATATGTCAGAAATGCCATCTGGGTTGTTGTGTTTAGAGAAGCGCCCAGAAAAATTATCTGTTGTGAGGGTGTCAAATTTGACTTCTTTATGTTTACAGTGAATCCCAGGAACTTGAGAAGATTCTGAACAAACACTAGATGCTGGAGTAAGACATCCTTGCTGTCTGCCGGAATAAGACAGTCGTCCAGATAAGGGTAAATTTGAATTCCCTTGAGTCTGCAATAAGCTACTACTGGAGCCAGGCATTTGGTGAAGACCCTGGGTGCAGTAGACAATCCAAAGGGCAGTGCAGAGAATTGATAGTGCCTCGATCCGGCCTTGAACCTGAGGTATTTTCTGCATTCCTGCCTGATGGGAATGTGTAAGTATGCCTCCTTTAAATCCAAAGTTACCATCCATGCATTTTTGGTCAGCATTGGAAGTAGCTGCTGTAGAGTAAGCATCTTGAATTTTGGTATCTCGAGGAAAGTGTTCAAGACTGACAGATCCAGAATGGGTCTCCATGGATTTTGCTTCCTGGGGACTAGAAACAGCCTTGAGTAAAAACCTTGTCCCCTCTCTGAAAGTGGAACTAGTTCTATGGCTTTCATAGCCAAGAGAGCTTCCAAAAGGCCTCTAACCATTGATGTTTTGGAAGATCTGGCCATCCGCTTGGTCTTGGCAGGGTATGAAAATGGAATTTGTAACCTCTTGAAACCACATCCAGAACCCACTTGTCTTGGGTTATAGGAGTCCAATTTAGGTGAAAAAGAGAAAGTTTTCCTCTGAGAGGGGCTTCCAGGCAAGAAGTTCCTGCAGCCCAACAGAGGGAGTCATTGAGTCTGTTTTCTATGAACTTGCGACCTGTCCTCTCCTCCCCTAGGGGTGGAAGCAGTCCACTGTCTTGATCTATAAGAGGCTTGCGTTTGAGGCCTTCCTCGGGAGCGTCTGTATCTACCCTTCTGAGGCCTGCCTGAATTGGGAAAGGACCAATTTTTTGTAGGCCAATTCCTACTAAATCTGGGTGGCTGTACTTGTAAGAAATCTTTAACTGTTTGCATGGATTTTGCCTTGTCCTCCATCTTCTTTATCACCTCTTCAGCTTTAGATCCAAACAAAACATTATGCTGAACAGGAGCATCCAATAATTTAGCCTTTACTTGATCTGGCAAATTTTGTTACTTTAACCATGCATGCCTTCTAATGACTGTGCCAGAGGCAGCAGCCCTACAAGAAGCCTCTAAGGCATCAAATCCACAGTGTAAACCATGCTTTCCAACTTGTTCAGTGGCATGCATTAAGTCATGTAATTCCTTATCCTCTGCACAGGCGGAAATGGAAGTTAGCTTTTGTTTTAAAACAGACAGGAGAAATTGCTGGTATTTCAGCATATGAAACTGGCAGTTTAAAGCCCTAATAGATAAAGTAGCAGAAGTGTACACTTTTTTGCCCCATCTTTCTAAAGATCTGGAATCCTTTTCAGTGGGAATGGGGTTTTTAGCAGAAGCGGCCTTATCCCCCTTAGGACCCCGAGAAATGGTTTCAGGGTCAGCAGTAGGATTCTTGTATAAAAACGGGTGGGAATCAGAAACCCTATAATATCTGTCTGGCTTAACAGGAGCTGGAAGAAAAGAGTCAGGAGTTAAGTTAGCCTCCGAAAAGGTATCATCCACAATATTCAAAATAGGAGGAATAGCCAGGGGTCTATGTTGGGGAAGAAGAAAATCCCTTAGTCTTTTCTTAGATTCTGAGTACTCCTGTCCTTCCCAGTGAAAATGTTCCCTCATTTCATGCAAAGTTTCCCCAAAAGAGAAATCCTCAGAGGGAGAAGCTGAAGGAAAGGATTCCTCAGCATCAGAATCCTCATAAGGAGGGAAAGAATATTCCTGGTCAGAAGAAGAAACTGAAGAAACAGAAGTCTGATCAGAGGAGTCATAATAAACTTCCTGCCTTGGCCTTTTATCTGGAGGGGGATGTGAACCTCTAATCATAGTAAGTAAGTCCTCCGCCATCTTAAGTAATGGTTTCTGAGACTTGGGTGCTGGATCAGAAGAGGCCTGGGCTGTAGTCTTTGATTTGGAAGGAGTCTTTGGCTTTGCCTTTATTAGAAGCTGAGTAGGCCTGAAAACCCCTTCGGAAGCCGGTACCTGCACAGCGGCTCCAGACCCATCCGAAGGAGCACTGTCCGAAGGTCCTGCAACAGAAATATTCAAACTTGAATCCAAAAACAGTAAGCTGAGGTAAGGCTCCAGAATCCAAATAGTTGAACAGGTAAATGATTCAGTCTTCAGAAAGTAGTAAAAAACAATGCCTCTTTAATGTCACACAAGCGCTTTCACAGAATGCTTCATCAGGTGTATATAAAAAACAATCAGCAGCACCTCTTTAAATACCTTAAATTTAACCACATGACTAACATATCTAATTAATTTAAAGTTATATACTTTCTAAACCAAAAATAAAGATAAATGAAAATAAATAAATATATACAGAAATATATGCATAAATTTATATATTCACAACTGATATAGCTGTTTATAAAAGTGAATATAAAATACAGTCTATATATATTTAATTATGTGTACAAAGAATATATGTATACAAAAATTGCAAAAACCTCTTAAAATATATATGTACAGATATATAAGTTTTATTACATAAAAATATATATAAAATTTATATAGTTATGAATACTATATAATAATATAATAATAGAAATATTCAAAGGCCTAGTTGGCTCCTCGTGGGAGTCCATTTCAGCCATCGGTTCCGAAATGGCCGACGACAGGGGCTGCAAAAGCGCCTCACTGACGACGGCCGAACCTGAAGCTGGCTCTGCTTGTACAACATCGTTTGATTTGGACCTCGGAGGCCTGTCTTTATCCTTGCGTCATTTGTAAACTCCGGTAGCCGGAACCGTATCAGACGACATTTTATAATTAAAACGCCTACCGAAGTAATGAAATGCAAAATCGTACCTTCGTTTAATCGTACGTTGATTGAATCTAGCACAAAACCGACAACTAGCTACGTCGTGGTCAGGGCCTAAGCAAGGAATACAGTAAGAATGAAAATCCTTATGAGGTATTTGCTTCCCACATGAAATACAATTATTAACTTTTTCTGACATCGGACTGGAGCAAGAAAAAAGTTCCCCCAACGGGGTACTTAGCTTTGAGTAGGAGAAGAAAGTCTTCGGACAGAAGTACGTTTATAAAAAATTGTCAGGAGTCAGCCGACCGGCACTTGTGAACTGCTATCACCGCATGGCAAGAAAGACTGGAGAACATGGCGTCGGCTGTCAGCTTTGTACTCCTGGCGCTCTGACGTCAGGGAGCATGGCTGAACAGCCGACGCCGGACCCAGACTTTGGGATTCTGGCCGACTGAGGACTGCCTGCCGGCAGGGGAGAACCCTAACCCTACAGTCATGACTGCAACAGTGAAACACGATGAACATCCATGGTGAAAAACTTATCAAAAGCAAACTTCACACTTCTCAAAACCGAGGTGGAATCCTTAAAAGCCCCCAGGCCAGTGGAAAATACGTCCCAAACCGCAGAATCCTTTACAAACGCATTCTATGGACACCTACAGGAATGTATGGATCGTGCTATCCCAAATAAAAACAAGACCCACTCCTCCAAAGGCAGGAGACTTGTCTGGTGGACCCCGGCCATAAATAGAGGAAGCTACTACATGACAGAGCAAAATCCCAAAAAGGGAAGGCATCTCTGATCAGTACTAGCAAGGAACTACAATCCCTCATAAAATCATCTAAGGCCAGCTTCAAAAGGAAAATTGCACAAGACACTAAAGATAATCACAAGACCTTCTTTAGTTATGTCAGGAACCTGGGTGGCAACTCCCAGATATGCTCTGAGTTAGTGCAAAATGACAAAAAATATACTGAACCCACAGACATTGCCAACATCCTGGCAGACAGGTTCAGTGCAAACTTCTTCCCCCCTTCCCCCCAAAAGAGCAATTGTCTATCCCGAGAGAGTGTAGCCTCCCTGACATCACAGATGCACAGGTGAGAGCTGCCCTTTCCAAAGCAAAAAACACAGCATCAATGGGACCTGATGGTGTCCCAGGCTGCGTCTTACACGAGCTCCAAGAAGAACTGAACCCTCACATAAAGTCACTGTTCAATCTCAGCCTTACTACAGGATATGTACCCAAGGAATGGCGTACAGCAACAGTGGTCCTGCTCCACAAAGGTGGTGCCACAACGGACCCCGGAAACTATCGCCCTATAAGCCTGACTAGCCTGGTCTGCAAAGCTATGGAGTGCATCATCATGGAACTCATAAACAAAGACATTGGGAACCTCCAGACACTGGATCCTACCCAATTCGGCTTTGTTAAGGGCAGATCTTGCCTCTTGAACCTAGTCGACTTCTTTGAAACAATCACCAAGGCCATAGATGAAGGGAAGGTAGTCCACACAGCCTACCTGGACCTCGCAAAAGCCTTCGACACAATACCCCACTCGGGCATCATAAATAAGCTCACCAGCTTAAATATCAACCCCTATGTCACAAGATGGGTAGCAAACTGGCTCAGGGATAGAACCCACATGGTCAGAATTGCAGGTGCCATGTCAGACTCTAAACCAGTTACAAGTGGCGTCCCACAAGGCTCAGTCCTGGGACCTCTCTTGTTCGGTATATATTTCTCTGAGGTACAGGCTAACACGGGAAGACTATGGCTGACTAAGTTCGCAGATGATTGCAAACTGGGTGCCATAATCGACTCTCCGACTGACACAAGCATCCTCCAAAAGGGTCTCACAGAGACGGATAACTGGTGCCAGAGCCATGGCCTAAAGCTAAATGCCAAAAAGTGCATAGTCATCCCCTTTGGGAAAAACAAAGTGCCCAGAAACTGCCACATAGGTGGTAATCCATTAAGTACGGAAGAAGTAATTAGGGATTTGGAGACCCAAGTAGATAGTAATCTCTCCTTTGACAATCACATTGCCAAAGTGGTTAGAAAGACCTTCTATATAGCCCACCTTATCACGAAAGGGTTCACATCTAGATCAAGAGAGGTCATCGTGCCCCTCTACTCATCACTCGTCAGGCCCATAATTGAATACAATGCCCCATTTGGGATGTACCTTACCCGACACCTGCAGCAACTGGAACGACCCCAAAAGTACCTCACCAAGAGGATCATGGGACTCAAACAGATGCCCTATGCAGTTAGGCTAAAGAAAAGTACAGTTGTGTACCTACCATAAATGTAGATGTTCGAGTGTATTCACTGTTGCAGTCATTACACTTGGGTTATCCTGCTGGCAGGCTACCCGCAGTCGGCCTGAATTCCAAAGTCCTGGTCCGGCGTCGGTTGCTGTCGCCTCTGCCCTGACTTCAGTGCGCCAGAGGTATAAAAGATGCAGCCAACGCCATTTTCTTCAGTTTTTCTTGCCCCAGATGTCAGGTACCCCTAAAAGGGTAGGCAAAAAATATTATGATCATAAAAAAGCATGCACATAACCTTCATCTACAAGCAAATACACCACATAGGTTGTATAGAACAGAGAGGTACAGGTAAGTCACAGCAATGAAAAAAGGGGGATGGAGGGAGGGTAACCTGGACTGCAACAGTGAATGCACTCGAACATCTATATTTATGGTAGGTACACAACTGTACTATGTTCATCGTGTTTCACTGTTGCAGTCATTACACTTGGGTTGAATCCCAAAGTTGAGGTTGGGTGGCTGGGCCTAAATAGAATTTGGAGTGGCTATGAGGCCCAGCAGAACTGCAGTGGCAAAGCCAGCTCTGGATTTAGAGTGAAGAGGTAAATGGTAGTGCTTTGTAAAAGTGTGCACTGAAGTCCAGGTTGCAGCCTCCAAAATGCCGTTGGTTGGTACTCCTCTGAGGAAGGCTGCTAAAGTGGCTGCTGCTCTGGTAGAATGTGGCCTAATGCCCTTTGGCACTGATTTGCCATGTTGTGAATAGCAGAAATGAATGCAGTGGCCTATCCATTTTGAAATAGTCTGCTTAGAGATAGCTTTTCCTTGCGAACCTGCAGCATATGCCACTAAGAGTTGCTCAGTTTTTCTGAAAGCTTTAGTTTTGTCCAAGTAAAAGCGTAGCTGTCTGTGCATGTCCAAAGAATGCAGAAGTCTCTCCCCCTTATTCTGTGGGTTTGGATAAAAGGTAGGCAAATGTCCAGTGTGGCTCTTAACCAAACCATACACTACCTTAGGCATAAATGTCGGGTTTGTCGTTAGAAAAACCCTGTCCTGATGGAAAATAATAAAAGGTTCCACAGCCATTAGTGCCTGCAACTCTGAGACTCTTCTTGCTGAAGTTATTGCTAGGAGAAGAGCTGTTTTCCATGCTAAGTATTTTATCTCCGCTGTATTGGCTGGCTCAAAGGAGGCAGCGTGAGTTTTTCCAAGACAAAATTGAGGTCCCATGCAGGTATTGGAGCTCTCCTTGGGGGTCTTATGTTTTTGGCCCCTCTAAGATACTGTCTTAGCAGTGGATGAGAAAAAATAGGTGGGTCCATATTGTAATGAGCTGAAATGGCAGAGGCATGGATCTTAATTGATGAGAAGGATAGGCCTGTGTCCAGCATCTCAGTTAGGTATTGCAAAATCTGAGGAATATTTGGTACAAGCGTGTCAATTCCCTGCGCCTGATTCCAAGCACAGAATCTCTTCCATTTTTCTGCATAAGATTTTCTGGTGCTGGGCCTTCTGGCCTCCAAAATAACATCCATAACTGCTTTAGAGAGAGGTGTGTTCTGAATGGTTATATTATCCACCATACAGCCAGATTTAGGGTTCTGAGTTGGCTGTGTAGGATCTGATTGTTCTGTTGGGTCAGCAAATGCGGAATTAGAGGAAATGTCCAGGCCGGGCCTTGAGACAAGCTCTTTAGGATTGGGCACCAGTGCTGGCGTGGCCAGTCTGGGGCAATCAGTATAATTTTTGGCTTCTCTTGTCTGACCTTTAGGAGTACCTTGGGGAGAAGAGGCAGAGGAGGGAAGGCATATACCCGTAAGGGCTTTCCAGCTGAATGAAAGGGCGTCCACTTTCCATGCTTGTTTGTGATACGTCCGATTGCAGAATCTCTGTAGCTGGCAGTTGTGAGGGGAGGCGAATAGATCTATGTCTGGGCATCCCCATTTCCCTGTTATCATGCTGAAGATTTGTGGATTTAGTTTCCACTCGTGAGGATCCATGAGGTTTCTGCTTAGTTCGTCTGCCAAAGTATTTGTCTTTCCTGGCAGGAATTGTGCTTGCAGGTGTACTTGACAAGTCAATGCTGTGTTCCACAAAGTCATGGCTTGTCTGCAGAGGGGATAGGAATGTGTGCCCCCTTGCTTGTTTATGTACCACATGACTGTAGTATTGTCCGTCTTTATCAGCAGTTATCCTGGATGAAGTAGGTCCTTGAAGGCTGTCAGGGCATTTTGTACAGCTAGCATCTCCTTTTGATTGATATGAAGATGCATTTGGCTTGTGGGCCATGTGCCCTGAATACATTTTCTTGCCATATGCGCCCCCAGGCATAATCTGATGCATCTGTTGTTAGTGTCTGCCTGGCAGTAGGTAAAGTGAATGGCTGTCCCTTGTTGTTGTGACAGGCCTGTGCCCACCATCGAAACTCCTGTTGCAGGCAGGGAATGAGAGTAATTACTGTTTCCAGGCTGTGGCAATGTTGAGTCCAAACACTTTTTAGCTACCATTGTAGTTTCCTCATATGCAGTCTTGCATATGGAATTAGTAGAATGCAGGATGCCATGTAGCCCAGAGCCTGCAGAATTTTTCTTGCAGATAACTGGGTCTTTTTTGTTGCCATGTTTTCGAAGCAAGAAGTCAGTTGCCTTGGTTTGTCTGGCGTGAGATAAGCCATCTGGGCAGTTGTATTTAAGCTTGCACCCAGGAATATTATCTCTTGAGAGGGTACTAATTTTGATTTATTTTCGTTTACTGTGTACCCCCTAGGCAAATTAGTAATCTTTTTACAAACGCCAGATGCTGTAGTAGAATACCTTTGGTCTCTGCTTGAATAAGGCAATCGTCCAAGTAGGGATATATTTGAATTCCTCTTTGTCTGCAAAATGCAATTACTGGTGCCAGGCATTTTGTGAAGACCCTGGGCGCAGTAGATAAGCCAAAGGGCAGTGTAGAGAATTGGTAGTGCATTGAGCCAGCTGTGAATCTGAGGTATCTTCTGCAAGATTGTCTGATTGGGACATGCAGGTATGCCTCTTTGAGGTCCAAAGTTACAAGCCAAGCCTTCTTGTCCAGCATGGGCAGAAACTGCTGTAGAGTCAACATTTTGAATTTTGGGACGTCCAGAAAAGTATTTAGAATAGACAGGTCCAGAACTGGTATCCAGGCTTTGTCCTTTCTTGGTACTAAGAAAAGTCTTGAGTAAATTCCTTGTCCCTGCTCTTGTTGTGGCACTGGCTGAAGAGCCCCCATGTCCATGAGAGATGAAACTTGTTTTTGTGCCTCTGCCCATTGATTGTGTGGCAGGTCTGGCATACCTTTTGCCTGTGGAAGGGTGTGAAAGTGGAACCTGTAGCCCTGAGAGACTATATTTAAGACGCATTTGTCCTGGGCGATCTTGTGCCAGTTTTGTGAAAAAAGTGCTAGCTTTCCCCCTAAGGGTGCTGCCAAAAAATAAGTGCTTGGCATTGGCAGAGGGAAGTCATTGGGACTGTTTTCTATAAGGCTGTGATTTGTCTTCTCCGCTTTTGGAGGTAGAAGCACCGCATTGTTTGGGCCTGTATGAGCCCTGGGGCTGTTGCCTGCCTCTAGGGTGTCTGAATCTGCCTCTTTGTGGTGTGTCTGACACTGGAAAGGACCAATTCTTAGAGGGCCAAGTTCCCGCTAAATCTGGGTGGCTGTACCTGTAAAAAATCCTTAACTGTCTGCATAGATTTAGCTTTATCCTCCATTTTCTTCAACACCTCTGCTGCCTTAACACCAAACAAAGTATCATGCTGTAATGGAGCATCCAATAATTTTGCTTTAACATGATCAGACAAATTCTGTTCCTTTAACCAAGCATGCCTTCTAATAACATAACCTGTAACAGCGGCCCTGCACGAGGCCTCCAGTGAATCATAGCCACATTGCAAAGTATGTTTTCCCACTTGTTCAGCTGCATGCAATAAATTCTGCAAATCTTTGTTCTCAGAACATTCAGAATTTGTCAACATTTTTTGTTTTAACAAAGACATTAAGTATTGCTGATATTTGAGCATATGAAATTGACAATTTAAAGCCCTTACAGCCAAGGTAGCAGAAGTGTACACTTTTTTCCCCATCTGTCCAGAGCCCTAGAATCTCTATCCGAGGGGACAGGGTTTTTAGCAGTAGCAGCCTTGACCCCTTTGGGACCCTGTGAAATAGTTTCTGGGTCAGCAGCAGGGTTTTTATAAAGGAATTTATGGGAGTCTGGAACCCTGTAGTATCTGTCCGGCTTAACAGGAGCAGGAGGTAAAGAGTCTGGAGACAGGCCGGACTCTGAAAATACATCATCTACTATGTCTAGAACAGGGGGAATTGCAAGAGGTCTGTGCTGAGGAAGTAAAAGAAAGTCTCTAAGCCTTTTCTTAGAATCGGAATAATCTTGGCTCTCCCAGTGGAAATGCTCCCTCATGGTATGCAGGGTTTCCCCATATGAGTAGTCCTCAAGAGGAGAAGGTGAAGGAATAGAATCTTCAGCATCAGAATCCTCATAGGGAGGAATAGAATATCCCTATTCTGAAGAGGAATCAGAGAAAATGGAAACCTGATCAGAGGAATCATATTCATTGTCTTGCCTAGGCCTCATTAGGAGGGGGATGGGAACCCCTGATCAAAGTAATTAGGTCTTCGGCCATTTTGAGCATCTGTTTCTTAGGCATAGAAGTCTGTCCTGGAGAATGCTGTACTTGTTTCCTTGTCTTTAAAACTGTTTTAGACTTTGTCTTGGATGCTGAAGTAGGCTTTATATAAAGTTGTGTAGGTCTGAAGACACCCTCAGAAGCCGATGCTTGCTCAGCGGCTCCGGACCCATCTGAGGGATTAATTTCCGAAGGGCCAATACCTTGAGTATCCAGAGGCCTAGTTGTCTCCACATGGGACTCGGAGGCGGCCTGTGGCTCTGAGGTAGCACGAGTCAGGGGCTGCGAAAGTGCCTCATTGAGCACCAGCGAACCAGCGACTGGCCTAGAAGAGGCTTCGTCATCGGTTTTGGACCTTGGATGCTTGTCCTTGTTTTTATCCTTGCGTTTTTTATGAATTACGGTCATCGGTTGTTCCAACGGCATTATATAATTAAACCTTCTGCCAAAATAATGAAAAGCAAAATCGTACCGACGCTTAATCGTGTGTTGGTAAAATCTAGCACAAAACCGACAACTAACAACATCGTGGTAAGGGCCTAGGCAAGGAATACAGTAAGACTGAAAATCCTTATGAGGTATTTGCTTCTCACAAGAAATACAATTGTTAACTTTTTCTGACATCGGTCTGGAGCAAGATAAAAGTTTCCCCAATGGGGTACTTAGCTTTATTGAGGACTTTGGATCTAAAATTCAATTTCGAAGATCTCAGGAGTCGGCCGACCGGTACTTGCGAACTGCTTTTGCTTCGGGAACCGCGCGTCCAAGAAAGACTGAAGAAAATGGTGTCGGCTGCATCTTTTATACCCCTGGTGCACTGACATCAAGGAAGAGGCGACAGCAACAAACGCTAGACCAGGACTTTGGAATTCAGGCAGACTGTGGGTAGCCTGCCAGCATGATAACCCAAGTGTAATGACTGCAACAGTGAAGCACGATGAACATCTCCAGCTCTACTCTGTTGCTTACTGCATACTCAGAGGCGATATGTGCCTGACATATAAAGCCATGTCCAACCCAGAATTAATGGACATGCTCCACCTCAGGAAATCCAAAGCCTTAGAGCTACACGCTCCAGGGACTAACCTCAGCACAGAAATAAACAGGACATGCTGGAGGGACAGATTCATATCCCAGAGGCTTCCCTCACTCTGGAACAAAATCCCAATCCATGTTAGGCAGAGCCCCTCACTGACCCTCTTCAAGAGAAATATTGACGAGTAGATGGGAGATCGTAAGTTTACCCCTGGGATCTCTTCTGTGTCCCTGCTAGACAGAGGCACAGTAAACTAACCTTAAAAGGGCTATCTTCTGTGACCTACTACACAGAGGCACAGTCAACTAATCTAAAAGGGTGGCGAAAGCCAAACACACTCTGGCTAGGCTTATAAATGCCCTAGGGCAGATATGAACCTATGAAAAGCAACAACCTCTTATTCTCAAGATATCGGTTAAAGGTGCTAAGGTGACTTCTAAAAGATTTTTGGATTAAAGCTTTTACAGGATAATGTGTTCCTACACCCCCCCCCCCACACACACACACATACACACACACACAAAAACTTTGTAGTAGTCGTAAGGTATTTGTCTCTAACACGGGTATACTTTTTTGGGGGGCACAGACATAACCATAAACAAAGTTTAAAGGAAGAAAAAAATCCCCAACAGGGTGGTTAGCTGCCTGAGTTTCAAAGACTGTAACAGGCAGTACAAAAAATGTTTGTGACTCTGATGTATGTCTCGTATACGAATATTGCAAGAAAGTTCTGAAAATGCCAAGGGAATACCTGCATGCTGGCATATGCCTAGGGCAGACATACATCTCATGGGGGAAGGACCGTGAACTTTAGAAGGCTGGTGAGATTGATGGGACATTTACTCAAATTACTATACAAAATAAATCCTTTACAAAAGCTGCAAAACAAATCAAACTTATCTTACTCCTCACAGTCTTACTTCTACCAGCTGGCAATATCCATGTAAATCCTAGCCTACTCATTTCTACCATTCCAACTCAAAACATTCAAAAACACTTCTCAGTTGGGAACGTAAATATATACCGTGTAAATAACAAATAACCACAAGCTGAGTTCTGGAATTCTCCATTCAAAACAATGGCAGTAAATTTGACAAAAATCTGACAAGAGTCTTTTGGGTTTTCTCCTGAAATTACTAACTTAATGTCTTGATTCACAGATAACAGACCTGATTAAAAAAGGTGGTTGACTACTTACTTTAGAAAGAAACAGAACTACCTCCCACAGTAATATCAAAAAGCAATGCAAATTTTCACTAACTCAAACTACTATTAATTCAATTACTGGGTAGTCATACAAAAATCCTAATACAAATAAGGTCATTTCCACCACTCTCACCTTTACATTAATTTTGTGATACGTTAGATCAAATATTCACAAAGCACCATAAGCTATCATTCCCTGATCATGTGAACACTGTCAGGAGTAGCCTTAACAAATATCAACTCCACAAACTGGCAGCACTAAACAATTGCACCCAAATGGTTAGAGAGTGGACCAGACCAAGCCATGCAGCAAACAAGTATCCAGCTATTGGGGGTATTTCAACCAATTTCCTAAACAAATTAAAAAGTTTATTGCTACCAAACACAGGTGGTGATCACCATCTTATAATAACTAAATGGTCACATAAATCTACTAAAACAATGCCTAGAGCATTTTTACAATTCTGACACCAGCAACAGAGTCTGACATTGCTGACTGGACTCCTATTTATAAATGTATGGATCCAACCTCAGCACTTTCGTCTTTCTGCAATTTTATTAGCATCATCAAAGAATAGACTATTTTCATGAACAAAAAAGATAACAGAAGGCTCATACTAGATTGCTTATTCCTGGCTTACTAGAAACACTAAAAGACAGATAAAAGGCATTGGTCCATATGGAAAAATTACCAAAACAGCCTTTCAAACCTTCAAAATTACAACTACTTAAAACATAAAGCTAGAATAGAAAGCAAAAGGGAAAAATCCCAATATGTGACAATATGTGAGATAACAACAAACCTCTCACCAAGGAAAACCAATAGCATTTTGACAGGTAGTAAATTTCTAGGCACTTATAACATTTTCTTAGAACTAGGCCTAAACAAACAATATATTCAACCTTAATAAATAGCACCTAACAAATATGTTATCCCAGTCCTCTGACACAGAGCTATTTACCATTCCTTTCTGTTCTACACAACTGTCCCACTGCATAAAATCTTACATATCTGAAATTCTTCAAAAAAACATCACAACTTACTGAGGTACTCAGACAAATTATAGCCCTGATATACCATATATCACACATCAAATCCTTGATTTTTTTTTCCAAATACAAATACCATTTTATCCTGTAACAAATAATTAAATGCATGCACTACACTAACATGAATGCAGACTAAACCAGTGAATGAATTATTCATAAACAAAAATTGTAATCAGTTATTTGTTCTGAAGCAGTCAGAAGATCAGCAGATTAGGTAATAAACCAGCATGAAATTGCTGTTATCTAATGAGAGGCAAACCAAATCAGACTGGAGATGAATGACGTTAAGCAAGTACATCTGTTAAAATGTTACACGAATCCTGCACAAGGAAAGGTAAAAAAGAAAACAGAAATGTTTCGGGTCTTAATTCAACCTAACAACATGTTACTATGTCATTGTCATTTGGTCACACACACACACACAAAAAACTTCTGCTCTACGTACTATTAGCTCATTGACCTACATCTTTCAAGAGGTACGATTAACAAC
The DNA here is from genome assembly GCF_019279795.1 of Protopterus annectens. NCBI lineage: Eukaryota > Metazoa > Chordata > Ceratodontiformes > Protopteridae > Protopterus > Protopterus annectens. The sequence continues at coordinate 72,514,955 of NC_056742.1, forward strand.
TGTCACTATTTTCTACTGAACCTCACATCTATAAGGAGCTCATGTTTGCATATAAACAAAAGAAAAAGGTTTCATGAAAAGTTGGATTCAAATTCATGACATATGGAATTAGTATACAGCGGGTATAGAGCATCAATATATTTTTATTATAATGTGGGTTTTTGACAAATATATCAGAAAAATATCCGACATAAAAGTTTAATAAGGCATTAAAAGACAGATACTCTTCAGTGATGTAGGGGTAATAAACTCAAGCTGTCCAAGGAAATCAAACAACATTGTTGCACGCACTAAAAGGTTTCAAGTTATTGTTCTCAAGATATCATTCAAGGGTTCTTAGGGTCTTTACAACAAAGGTGTTCTGAAATCTGTTGTTGATTACATTACGTAAGGGGCTACAAGCAGCAAAATGCTAAGTTATCCACAGAAAATTATGTTTGAATTCTAGTGCAAACTCACACATTCTGATCACATGCAGAAGGCAAAACCTTGATTCTCACATTTGTGGCAATGGACCAAAAACTCACACCAAACATAAGCATAACACCAATGTGATAATTTCTTACCTTAATGTTGGAAAACCAAAGATCATTTTCATGTAGAGTGGCAACATACACTGAAGTAAGAAGTCCAAAAGAAACAGCAAGGCTTCCGCCCAATGTATTTGACAGTATGTTCCATGAGAAGTGGCCTTTAGATAAAAGATCAAACATTATCACACTGATAAAAACTCAGGAACAAAAAAAAAAAAAAAAAAAATCAAGGAACATGCACATACCAACCACTCATTTATGAAACATTTCAAACTACTTATATTTTAAAGTAATATGAAAACAATCGTCATTTCTGCCAAATAAAACATAGAAAGCTATGGATTACAGATTATAAACTTTGACATTTTCAAATCCCAATGCTTCCTGCACTCAAAGCACAACTAGCATATTAAAAGGAAAGACCCAAGTCACCAGTGAAAAGCTTTTAATATACCACAGCTACGGAGTAATTCTGGAAAGATCTAGACTGATTCAGGATAAGCTAAACTGCAATACTTCTAAATTACAGTATTAGAGAGAGGCCAAACATCCCCTAGAAATAAAAACAAGACCTTGTGCAGTGAGTAACTGCTAAGATTTCCTCTTCTGCTATCATAACTTCAACAATACTTTTCTTTATTTCTTGTTCCTGTGCTTTGAGGCACTTACATCAAATACCGCAATACCTTCTACAGTAGCACATCATGACATCACACACCAAGCTAGAACAGTGCATTCAACCCATATGCCACTCAGTTCTAAACACAAAACCAATGTGGGGCAAGATCTTCTAAAAAGTAGTAGAGAACTACTTACTACATTGGATGAGCTGCAAGAATGCTGTCTGCAGTAGTTAGCTGAAATTATCTCTTCTACTAACCTCAACTCAGCACTCTTTCCTTCTTGTTTCTGCATACTGGAGTGAGCATGCCTTCTGCAGGTGCATACCATAGTACCACACACTGCTATAACAGGATGCTATTCCAACTTATTAGCTGGGCTCAAAGTGTAAGATGAACTAAAAAAAAAACATCCAGACCTAGAGAATGCAAAGGTTGCCTAGGCACACAACAGGCAGCAGGAGATTAATAAACTGCCACTACAGAGAAACTCCATGCAAGATCAGCTGATACTATGGGTAGGTATCTATTAAATCAGACTATGGAAGCATTTTGCCATTAGGAGCTACATGCAGGACTGCTTAATGCTTTGGGCTTTGCTCATTCTATAACTAGCATCTTCTTCCTACAGAATTGAGACACCATGAAAAAGTCCAAGGAGATGGGGGGGGGGGTAATGCCCATTTCCTCTTTTTGGAGGTCCTCCATCAGATTTTGGAGATTTTCAACAATGGGTGTCAGATACCCATTCGTGCATTTCAGGCTAAAGTCAAGGAAGACACAAGTCAGTTCATTTAGGACAACATCGACATGGGAGTTTTACTGAGGGAAGAATTCTCTCAGGTGGTAGTTGAAGTAAGGGGAGGATGCACTTAGTTTGCCCATCTCAGACATGGGAGCAGCTGGGGCTTCTGTGTTCTCTTTCCCAGATCATAAAGGGAAAGGAAAAAGTCTACCCTTTTACCCAAGCTCTGCGATGGTGGACCTGTGCTTTGGTGGCAAGCATGGGCTTGGGAATGTGGCTGCTATCCACTGGAGATCAAGCAGATGCAAGCACCTGTAACAGCTCTTACCAGTGGTATTACTGAAGCTAGAAAGGCCTATGCAGATCCAGCACTGGTATCAGACCAGATTCCTCGAGGGTATGTTCCACACCTATGAGGATGGTAACTACCATATTAACACATGGGGAGTGCCCATTATCTGGTCTAGCCCTGGAAGCTTTGCTGCTGTAGAAATGCCTGGTAGAACTCACCAACCTAAACTGAGCAGGGTATGTCTGCCTTGGAAATAAGACCTGGGGAGTCCTCACCCCTGAGTGTGACCATAGTTTGGACCAGGATCTCGAGGGATGAGTGTGTGTGTGTGTGTGTGTGTGTGTGTTTAAGTCATGCAAAAGCACACTCCAGCCAATGCGTATGGGAAGGGAGGTGAACACCCCAGAATGCATCCCCAAGATAGCTAATGTGGATGCAGCTCTTGCAATCTCTCTTTTGACTACAAGTGACGACCATGAGTTCAACCCTTCAACTGTCATGGTGAAGTTAGCAGTCCAGGAGGACTGCAAAGCAATATCAAGGACAGATTAACTGGAGGAACGTGTGACCAGTATCTGTCCTTTGCAATTGCTCCACATTCTAGCACCAGTCTGGGATCATACAAAGGGATCTTAAGCTATTTACTGAGCACCCTCAACCAATGCAAAGTTAAGAGAAGCCAGGTAGGCCTCCAAAATCCCTTTTTTCTCTGAAGACTGTGTTGAATCCGACAGTTATTGAATCTCTGGCAATTATAGCAGTGCTTGATGTTGTGTTTCTAGCTGCGGCAAAGGAGACAATGCCAGTATATTTCCTGCTTTTATATGACTAGGTAGCCATAAGAACCCTTGGAAGGCATTTGAACTAAACTGTCAGACAGTGAAATTGTGCCAGAATACTGAGCAGTAAGACTGGAGTCTTAATGAGTTTCATTCTCTAGCCCTGGGTTAAAATCCCTCTCTGCTCATGTGATTATGGTGTAATGCTAAGAAAGTCACTTAAAGTACAGTTGTGTACCTGCCATAAATGTAGATGTTCGAGTGTATTCACTGTTGCAGTCATTACGCTTGGGTTATCCTGCTGGCAGACTACCCGCAGTCGGCCCAAGTTCCAAAGTCTTGGTCCGGCGTCAGTTGCTGTCGCCTCTTCCCTGACGTCAGTGAACCAGGGGTATAAAAGATGCAACCGACACCATTTTCTTCAGTTTTTCTTGCCCCAGATGTCAGGTGCCCCAAATAGGAAAGGCTGGAAAAAATTATGTCAAAATACATGCATGTATCAAAATAACATTTCCTTCATCTACAAGCAAATACATCACATAGGTTGTAGAGAGCTGAGAAGTACAGAAAGGACCCAGCAATGAAAAAGGGGGATGGTGGGTGGGTAACCTGGACTGCAACAGTGAATACACTTGAACATCTACATTTATGGTAGGTACACAACTGTAATATGTTCATCGTGTTTCACTGTTGCAGTCATTACACTTGGGTTGAATCCCAAAGCTGAGGTTGGGTGACTGGGCCTAAATAGGATTAGGAGAGGCTACCAGGCCCTGCAGAACTGCAGTGGTAAAGCCTGCTCTGGATTTAGAGTAGAGTAGAGATGTAAGTGGTAGTGCTTAGTGAAAGTGTGCACTGAACTCCAGGTTGCAGCTTCTAAAATGTCTTTGGTTGGTACTCCTCTGAGAACGGCTGCTGAAGTGGCTGCTGCTCTGGTAGAATGTGGCCTTATGCCCTTAGGCACTGATTTGCCATGTTGTGCATAGCAGAAGCGAATGCAGTGTCCTATCCATTTAGAAATGGTCTGCTTCGAGATAGGCTTTCCTTGTGATCCTGCAGCATAAGGTACAAACAGTTGCTCTGTTTTTCTGAAAGCTTTTGTTTTGTCCAAGTAGAAGCGTAGCTGTCTGTGTATATCCAAAGTGTGCAGAAGTCTCTCCCCTTTATTCTGGGGGTTTGGATAGAAAGTTGGCAAATGAATGGTTTGGTTAAGAGCCACACTGGAAACCACCTTTGGCATAAATGTTGGGTTTGTCCTTAGAGAAAAACCCTGTCCTGATGGAAAATGATAAAATGTTCCACTGCCATTAATGCCTGTATCTCTGAGACTCTTCTTGCTGAAGTTATTGCTAGGAGCAGAGCAGTTTTCCATGATAAAAATTTTAGATCGGCTGTGTTGGCTGGCTCAAAAGGAGGTAGTGTGAGCTTTTCCAATACAAAATTGAGGTCCCAAGTAGGTATTGTTGCTCTCCTTGAGGGTCTTATGTTTCTTGCCCCTCTGAGGTACTGTCTTAGCAGTGGATGTGAAAAAATAGGAGGTTCCGTATTGTAATGAGCTGAAATGGCAGAGGCATGGATTTTAATAGATGAAAAGGATAGGCCTTTGTCCAGCATCTCAGTTAGGTATTGTAAAATCTGAGGTATAGTTGGAACAAGTGTTTCGAATCCTTGTGCCTGGTTCCAAGCACAGAATCTCTTCCATTTTTCTACATAAGATTCCCTAGTGCTGGGCCTCCTGGCTTCTAAGATGACATCCATAACAGCTTTAGAGAGAGGTATGGTCTGAGTGGCTATATTATCTGCCATGCAGCCAGATTTAAGGTTCTGGGTTGACCGTGTAGAATCTGATTATTTTGTTGAGTCAAGAGATGAGAGGTAAAGGCCAGGCTGGGCCTCGAGACAAGCTCTTTAGGATTGGGTACCAGTGCTGGCATGGCCAGTCTGGGGCAATCAGGATAATTTTTGGCTTCTCTTGTCTGACTTTTAGGAGTTCCGTGGGAAGAAGAGGCAGTGGAGGGAAGGCATAAATTGTCAGGGTTTCCCAGCTGAATAAAAGAGCATCCACTTTCCATGCTTGTGGGTGATAAGTTCTTGATCAGAATTTCTGTAGTTGACAGTTGTGAGGGGAGGCAAAAAGATCCATGTCCGGCCGTCCCCATTTCCTTGTTATCATGTTGAAGACCTGTGGATTTAATTTCCATTCGTGTGGATCCATGAGATTTCTGCTTAGTTCGTCTGCCAGTGTATTTTTCTTTCCTGGCAGGAATTGTGCCTGCAGATAGACTTGACAGGTCAGTGCTGTGCTCCACAGAGTCATGGCTTGCCTGCAGAGGGCGTAGGAATGTGTGCCCCCTTGCTTGTTTATGTACCACATAACTGTGGTGTTGTCCGTCTTTAGCAATAGTTGTCCTGGATGTAGTAAATCCTTGAAGGCTGTCAGGGCATTCTGTATAGCTAGCATCTCGTTTTGATTGATGTGAAGCTGCATTTGTTCCTTGGGCCACGTGCCCTGAATATATTTTCCTGCCATGTGTGCCCCCCAGGCATAATCCGATGCATCCGTTGTTATTGTCTGCCTGGCTGTGGGTAAGGTGAAGGGCTGTCCCTTGTTGTGGTGACAGGCCCTGGACCACCATCGAAACTCCTGTTGTAGACAGGGAATTATAGTCACTATTGTTTCCAGGCTGTGACAATGTTAAGTCCAAACACTTTTTAGATACCATTGTAGTTTCCTCATATGCAGTCTTGCATATGGAATTAGTAGAATGCAGGAAGTCATGAAGCCCAGAGCCTGAAGAATTTTTCTTGCAGGGAGCTGGGTCTTTGTTGCCATCATTTGAAAGTAATGAGTCAGTTTCCTTTGTTTGTCTGGCTGAGATAAGTCATCTGGGTAGTTGTATTTAAGCTTGCACCCAGGAATATTATCTCTTGAGAGGGCACTAGTTTTGATTTATTTTCGTTTACTGTGTACCCTAGGCAAATTAATAATCTTTTTAGAAACGCCAGATGCTTTAATAGAATGTCCTTGCTCTCTGCTTGAATAAGGCAGTCGTCCAAGTAGGGATATATCTGAATTCCTCTTATTCTGCACTGAATTCCTCTTTGTCTGCAAAATGCGATTACTGGTGCCAGGCATTTTGTGAAGACCCTGGGCGCAGCAGATAAGCCAAAGGGCAGTGCAGAGAATTGGTAATGCATTGAGCCAGCTATGAATCTGAGGTATCTTCTGCAAGATTGTCTGATTGGGACATGCAGGTATGCCTCCTTGAGGTCCAAAGTAACTAGCCAAGCCTTCTTGCCCAGCATGGGTAGAAGTTGCTGCAGTGTTAATATCTTGAATTTTGGAACATCCAGGAAAGTATTTAGGGTTGACAAGTCCAGTATTGGTCTCCAGGCTTTGTCCTTTCTGGGAACCAGTAAGAGTCTTGAGTAAAATCCTTGTCCCTGTTCTTGTTGTGGTACTCTTTGAATAGCTCCCATGTCCATGAGAGCAGCAATTTCCTTTTGTGCCTCTGCCCATTGGTTTTGTGGCAGGTCTGGCATACCTTTTGATCTTGGAAGGGTGTGAAAGTGGAACCTGTAGCCCTGAGAAACTTCATTCAATACCCATTTGTCCTGGGTAATTTTGTGACAATTTTCTGCGAAAAGTGCTAGCTTTCCCCCTAGGGGTGCTGCCAAAAGGTAAGTGCTTGGTCTTTTTAGAGGAAAGTCATTGATGTTTCCTATAAGGTTGTGATTTGTCTTCTCCTCCTTTGGGGACAGAAGCACCCCATTGTTTAGGTCTGCAGGAGCCTTGGGGCTGAGATCTGCCTCTTGGGCATCTGTATCTGCCTCACTGTGGCCTGTCTGACACCTGAAAGGACCAATATTTTGAAGGCCAGTTTCTACTAAATCTAGGTGGTTGAACCTGTAAGAAATCCTTTACTGTCTGCATAGACTTTGCTTTATCCTCCATTTTCTTTAACACTTCTTCTGCCTTAACACCAAACAAAGTATCATGCTGTAATGGAGCATCCAATAATTTTACTTTAACATGTTCAGGTAAACTTTTTTCTTTTAACCAAGCATGCCTTCGAATAACTGTAACTGCGGCTCTGCAAGAAGCCTCTAATGAATCAAAACCACATTGCAGAGTATGTTTTGCCACTTGTTCAGCTGCATGCAATAATTCCTGCATTTCCTTATTGTCAGGATTCTCTGAATTTGTAAGCATTTTCTGTTTTAACAAAGACATGAGGTACTGTTGATATTTAAGCATGTGAAACTGGCAGTTTAAAGCTCTTACAGCTAAAGTAGCAGAGGTGTAAACTTTTTCCCCCATCTATCCAGAGCTCTAGAATCCCTATCAGAGGGAACATGGTTTTTAGCAGTGGAAGCCTTAACCCCTTTGGGACCCTGAGAAATTGTTTCAAGATCAGCAGCAGGGTTCTTATAAAGAAATTTATGAGAGTCAGGGACCCTGTAAATGCCTGTCTGGCTTGACTGGTGCAGGGGGTAAAGAATCAGGAGACAGACTGGATTCAGAAAAAACATCATCAACTATATCACGCACAGGGGGGATAGCTAAGGGCCTGTGTTGAGACAGTAAAAGAAAATCTCTGAGCCTTTTTCTTGGATTCTGAATAATCCTGGCTCTCCCAGTGGAAATGTTCCCTCATGGTGTGCAGAGTTTCCCCAAAGGAGCAATCCTCAGGTGGAGAGGCTGAAGGTATAGATTCTTCAGCAACAGAGTCCTCATAGGGAGGAAGAGAATAGCCCTGATCTGAAGAGGAATCAGAGGAAATAGAAACCTGGTCAGAGGAATCATAGTCAGTGTCTTGCCTAGGCCTTTTATCAGGAGGGGGATGGGAACCCCTGATCAAAGTAATTAAGTCATCGGCCATTTTAAGCATCTGTTTCTTTTGCATGGCTGACTGTCCAGGAGAATGCTGGACTTGTTTCTTTGTCTTTAATGGTGCCTTTGACTGTACTTTAGCTGCTGTAGAGGATTTAATAGTAAGCTGTGAAGGTCTGAAAACACCCTCAGAAGCCGATGCCTGCTCAGCGGCTCCGGACCCATCTGAGGGAATATTTTCCGTAGGCCTAATACCTCGAGTATCCAGAGGCCTAGTTGTCTCCACGTGGGAGTTGGATACGGCCTGTGGCTCTGAGGTAGCGGGTGTCAGGGGCTGCGAAAGGGCCTCACTGAGAAACGGCGAACCGGCGACTGGCCTAGAAGAGGCTTTGTTGTCGGTTTTGGACCTCGGATGCCTGTCCTTTTCCTTGTCTTTGCATTTTTTATGCATTCCGGTCATCGGTTGTTCTGACGGCAATATATAGTTAAACCTTCGGCCAAAGTAATGTAATGCAAAATCAAACAGACGTTTAATAGTGCGTTTGTTGAATCTAGCACAAAACCAACAACTAGTAACGTCGTGGTCAGGGCCTAGGCAAGGAATACAGTAAGAATGAAAGTCCTTATGAGGTATTTGCTTCCCACAAGAAATACAATTGTTAACTTTTACTGACATCGGTCTGGAGCAAGAAAAAAAGTTTCCCCAACGGGGTACTTGGCTTTATTGAAGACTTCGGTTCTGAAACTCTACTTCGAAAATCTCAGGAGTCAGCCAACTGGCACTTGCGAACTGCTCCTACTTCGGGCACCGCGCGGCAAGAAAGACTGAACAAAATGGCGTCAGATGCATCTTTTATACCCCTGGCGCACTGACGTCATGGAAGAGGCGACAGCAACCGACGCCGGACCAAGACTTTGGAACTTGGGCCGACTGCAGGTAGCCTGCCAACAGGATAACCCAAGTGTAATGACTGCAACAGTGAAACACGATGGACATCTAGACAATGCACCTAGGTCACTCCTAAAAGACAGACACCTGTGCTTTGTTGGTCTACCTAATGAACAAATAAATAAGGCTTCCAAAGTCAGATCACAGTAAGATGTCAACTGCCCATTTAAAAAAAAAAATCTGATCCCAAATAACATCAATATGAGTATCAGAATCTAGCACTGTATAACTCGTTTGTTTTTAGCAATCTTTGATTAAGAACAGCTGAATGAACAATAAATATAATGAGTTCATGTAGTAAGGTTAGTACCAAGTGCACTCATACTTGTACAGGCTACAAACAAGCATGTCTTCAAATGCATTATACATATACTGCTCTCTTAAGGTCTTACTACACCAAATGCTATAAATATTGTCCGTGCATCCCTATGAAGGGCAGGAGAATCATTTACATTTATCTAATACTTATAACTGAAAAAAGAAAACAATTGGGACTGCAGTTTTACACTGTTGGCTGTCCAGTTTAGTTCTTTCATGCAATGTCTGCTGTGCATGTACAGCAGGTCCTCCCTGCGGTCATGAAGGTTTCATCAGTGGCTACAGTTTGCCTCCACATCCTAAAGATATGGAATAAGTGCACTAGTGATGTCCAAGCTGCCTCTAGGCGATTAAGAAGTAAACTTATGAGAATGCATACTCCAGAGAACTGCCCTTCCATCTAGGACACATTCTCTGCCTTATGTGTTGCCTTCATGACAATAACCATCTCTCTGTAGTCGATGGATTGGGGTGGGGGTTAATACCAGATGACAGATTAGCTGCTCAGCACCATTTGAGGGTAGATGATCCTACAAAGACAGATGAAGCATATTGTTTTGATTTTTTCTAATAGGGTTATTATTCAAGTTGGTAGAGTAAAAGTTAAGTGGTAACTGGCCATGGGAAAGATGGGGAAGTGCATGATTGCAATAAGCTGCTTAAAAAGACTTCTAAGACACAAGAATGAAGACAGAGACAATCATACATTTATATAAATGAAAACAAACCACCCTGACAAATTTTCATTTACAAACATTACACATCACATATAATCTATATAGTCCTAGCTAATCGAACATTACATTGATCATTCATTTCCTGCCTTTCCTTAAACTTCATTCCCCCTCCAAAGCATTATTCTGCAAATAGTTCCCACAATTCCCATTTTTCCTATGCAACTTGATCCTACCTTTTTCTAAAGATTCCAACTCCAGTTATATTATCTGTTACTATATTCACTACTTCTAATATTTAGACTTTGATATAAATGTTCTAGCAACTGCTTTTTTGGCAGGCACCAGAATTAAACTCAGCAAGGCATTACTATGTCTAGACAATTTAGATCCTGTATTATAGCTCAAAAAAATAATTTCCTTAGTTACACCAATTTGCTCACCCAATATTCCTGACAGGAGTAGTCTGCAGGGATTTTTTAAAGTCTGCCAACTCATTAAACCCCCAAAATATGCCCACAATTACCTCTTTCTTCCCCCATCACACCACCACCATTTGCAATCTATTTAAAGAAAAATATTTGAAAAAAATGCAAAACTTCTCCAAACAAAATAAATATATTAAATAAACAATCGTTATCAAAAACAAAATAGTAAACATAGCTAAAAATTTGTCACAATTTAGGAGATCTCTCTTTAAGAGCACTCAGTCCTGGTTTCAGTGCTGCATTACATTTTATCTGCTAAACTCATTCTCAGTGTTCTATCTCTTATTATACCATGACCCCCCCATTAATATTCCAAAACGTGCACGCTGATTGGTCAGCATGCATACTGTAAATCGACTTATACCAATGGAAAAAGGTCCGGTCACCCGGACTTTTTCCATTAGTATAAGACTTTTTTAAAACACTGTCTCGCTATGTTAAACTCCTTTAACATAGCGAGACAGTGTGTAAAAAGCAACGGAGATCTTGCTTTCTCCGTTGCTTTTTTTTTTAAACCTGTCTCGCTATGTTAAATGGGTTTAATATAGCGAGACAGCTTTAAAATATGCAACAGAGATCTCCGTTGCTTATTTTAAAACTGTCTCGGTATGTTAAACCCATTTAACATAGCGAAACAGTAAAAAGCAACGGAGATCTTGCTTTCTCCGTTGCTTTTGCCCAACTCTGATGTACTGCGTACGCATGCGCAGTACATCAGAACTGCCGCAGAATACCAGACAGCTGCAGAAGGGCAGCAAGGAGGTATTATACAATGCCATTATTTAAGAAAAGTAATTTTTTTTTCTTAAACAATGTCATTGTATAATAGCAATAATCCACTTTTGGGTGTGGGTAATGCTGGATTTACCCACAGTTGGCTTTGTTTGGCCACTCGGGTTTCGCCCTCGTGACCAAACCATGCCAACCGTGGCTAAATCCAGCATTACCCACACCCAGGCGTGGGTTATTGCTATAATAATTGCTACAGTTCTGGAGATGTTTAGACAGTATTAACTGGTACTCCAACAAATGCCCTATTTACATTTTGCTATATTCTTTCCCTAAGTTGCTGCCTAGTCATCCCAATAGAGGCACCTTTAACTGAAACAAAAGGGTACCTACAACTATTGGTGTGAAGGACATTACAATTGTACTGCTACTGGGGAACATGGCACCTTGGTGACTGATTTTTTTCTTTCTTTCTGGAAACAGCGGAAGTGGCACTAGCAGGACTTGAGTATCTATGGCATTGATGAGGAAGTGATGCCAAAAGTAGTAAACACTACCAGAGTGAATCAGTCAAATTAAGCTGTAACCTGGTATACACAAGCAGCACTCTTACACTAACACTTCTTGTCCTAAGCCCTTCACAAAGTACAAGCACAAGCAGCACTCAAACTCCCTGTCAGCACTCCTTTTACCAAGTAAAATACACTGACAAAAAAGAAAAATGGCAGGTAGGCTGTCACAAAGTGAATATAAGCTCTACATTGAAAAACACATCATTGCCAGTCTCAAAATAAATCTTTTAGTCTCAAATACAAAAGTTTACACAAGCAGAAGACATTTTCAGAAAATTAGCCAGTAATTAACTAAATAACACAGGTAGTTAAAACTAGTAGTCTCCAACAGGAAACTGAAAAGATAAAAAAATGCAGGTTTCTTAAAGGGGAAATACCACTTTTAGTCAGGAAATAACACAAAATATATTTTAAGAGTATTTTTTAAGAGTGCAGCAATTTCTGTTTAGAGAGGTTTCCCACCAAGGACTTGTCTGCAGAAACAAAGCTTTTAACAGATTACTACTCCTGTAAAGCCCCAGAGATGCCCATAAGATATGTAACAAAGCCAAATTAGACTTCCTTAATTACCTCATCTAAAGAAACATTCTTCTACTGCACTTGTAGTCAGCTAGTGTTCTCACAGTTTAAGAGTGATTTTATTAAGTTTTACTGCACTTTTTTTTACTGTTTTTTTAACGAACTATTCTGTTGTGCTTATATAGTGGCCATGCTGTTACTGCATTGCTAAAATGTTCTAGTGGCCATGCTGTTACTGCATTGCTAAAGTGTTCTAGTATCTGACTAGGCATGTTCCTCTACTATTAGTCAACTCTGCTGAAGATTTGTATGTTTTTCCAGTTTTGGTTTGGTCAATTGTTAGTTTCTAAGAATCAATAGTGGCAGTTCTACAGCACAGAATGAAATTGCTACTGTATTTTGCAAGTATGCATTTTGCCTGAATTCCTAGTTAATTTTCTGTTGGTTCTTTTGCTTCCTCTGCTAGGAAAACAAACAGCACAGAATGCATTTTTGTGCAGCACCACACAACACTACTAGACAGACGTGTGAAATTCTTTATAAATCAACACAGTTATTCTTTAACAGACTCTATTCCCATACCATCTACTGTTTAGATTCCCACCCAGAACCATCTCTATTCTTATTTAACTTATCTTTATTATATTTTCCCCTTTTACACTAAAAAAAAAATAAATAAATAAATAAAAAACATGCTGGAGGGATAGGTTCCTGACTAAGAGACTCCCCAGACTCTGGAATAGATTGCCCATACATGTCAAGCAGAGTGCCTCTTTGGTCCTCTTCAAAAGGAACCTTGACGATTGGATGGGAGAAAGGAAATTCACCCCGGGGATCACGTCAGTCAAGCCCTGCTAGACAGGGGTCCAGGGAAGTAAATAGTGTGGGAAGAAATAGCCAGGGAATTGTTATGGCTAGGCTTGTATAGGCCCTAGGGCTGATAGGTTCATAGGTTCATAGGTTGGTACTAGGCTAAGACATTTTTAAAAAATGTCTTAAGCTGTGTTCCCATAATATTACTTATCCTTTTACACTACAATACGAGTCACATATTAATAAATCCCCAAGCCATATTCCTGTAATATCAGAATTATTTCCACTGAACTACTAACTACATAAACTTTTTCCTTAAGAGAAAATATGACATTCCTTTATGGTATTCTTCGGCTAAAATGGAAGGTCAGCAAACTCATTTGCCCTCAGTTGCCAGCCTCATAGCATTTGCTTTACTCAGGTAGTACACTAATTGCCTAGCCTTCAGAAATGATGAATTAATGCTTAGCTTGTCACTACGTACATGTGCAATATGCAAGCTCTTAACCAAACTAGAGTCTTCCCTTGCACACAACTATCAATCTCTGGACGACGCACACGCCACCACTGCATTCCACAAAAACATACAGTAAGCTATCATACACTGATGCCTGCTTAAGCCGCCAAGATCTAATGAATCTACAGCTCAGCAAAAATCAAACATTACAACACCTATTAGCACAGTCACCAGTTAACTGACAACTCCGAAAGTAATGCATCTAGACATCCTTCTAATAAAAATGTACTACTGGTTGTTTACTCAATTGTCAGACACTGATTCAGCTCTTCAGATGCTGGATAAATTGAGGGTGACACTAAGTTGCCTTTCAAGACAGAAGCTCTCAGACATATCAAAATCCCAAAAGATCCTTAAATCAAACATAGGACTACAACATGGTAGTAATCCATGTGAGTGTGAATGACCTGGCATGTAAAACACATACCGAGCTCTCCATGCATGTCACAAATGCAGGCAAAACCCTGGCTTTGAGTGGAATCCTTCCTTTTCTAACAATGCCAAGATACAGGGAAAGGATGACTGAAGAACTTGCTGCATAGCAGGTTTCATTCTAGGTTATTCTAGTATGTGTCATCATGGGAGAAAATATTACATAGTCACTCTTGCTTTGTAAGGGATGACTTGCACCTCTTGTTCCAGGGTTTCTGCCAACTAGCTAAAGCTTTTAGCGACCTCATAGTGCCTTTTTAGGAACAGTCCACCCAATGGATCTCACAAGCTAACAAAAGAGACATAGCAAGCACCAGGCAACATGAAGGTGCTCAATAACTCCTTGAACCAAACTGTCAAGGAATCCATTACAGGATAACATATTCTTGACCTGGTCCTTACCAACATGGCATCAATTCTATACAAAAACATATTGACTATCCCTCTGATACTCCCTTCTCCAGTTAAAACTGATCACAAACTAGTAGCCTAAAATCTCTAAACAGATGCAAATATTACTAAGTTTAGAGTTCAAATGGACAAACCTTCTACAATTCTAAGATGAAGTCTTTAAGTTCAAGGTTAACTGTATTACTAGCAGCGCAAGTGGTTACACAAACAAATTATGTGCACCTGGATAAATGCACTGACCAGCCAGTTTCTGCAAGATACTGTCGGCCCCATGTATAAACAAGAAATACAATAAAAGGAAAAATGCTTATGAAACTATAGAAAAAAAACTCAAACCAAGATTAACATCACCAGCTAGCAAAAAAAAAAAAAAACACTAGCAGGAAAATGAAGACATCCCATGAATGTAGATTAACAGAAGCTAAAAACAACTACAAATCCTTCTTTAGATAAAGCTAGGAAACTAACACCCAGCATTGCCCAGACCTTATAAAAAATGGCACTACCTACTCAGATCTAGTAAGATTATCAATATACTAGCAAACAAATTCAGTGTAAATTTCATCTCATACAAGGCCCACATATATCCCACAGACTCTCAATCCTGCATCATAACTGAAGAACACTTGCTAAAGGTACTCTCCAAAGTAAATAATTAATCATCCATGGGCATGGCAATATACATGGCCATCTAATAAACAGCATAAAAAGACATCCTAGAAGACCTACTCCTTCAGCTATTCAACTAAGCTTAGCCTCTGGCTTTGTCCCTTAAGTACAGCATGCAACTGCTGTGATGCCATTTCACAATGGTAGACCCACCACAGATCCAGCAGAAACTACAAACCCACTGGACTGAGACATGGAACGCATCATAATCAGACTAGTTAACCTTAAAATTCTAATAAAGCTGGACTCCCAGCTGTAAAGCTTTGTTAAAAAGTTAGATCCTGTCTAATGAATCTTGTCAACTTTAAGAGGGTAACATAAGCCGTGAACAGTGGGTATGCTATTCCTACAGCATACTTCAACCTGACTACACAGCTTTTGGCACCATGTCACATGCCAACATAATAAACAAGCTGAAAGATCTCCAAACAGACCACTACATAGTTAAATGGGTAGTAAATTAGTTAATGGGTAGAATCCATTAAACAAGGATGCAGTGAGTCCTTGGTAAACGTGAAGTGTTCCCCGGGGATCTCTCCTGGAACCTATACTATTATTAGGTGATTAGTAGGCTAACTGCCTTGACGGGCTATTTAATCCTAGCCAGTAACCCCAGGTCAGAATCAAACCCTGTACCTTGTGACTATGAGGTGACAACCTTAACCATTATGTCAAACCCATCTTCCAAATGTAGACCTCCAGATTATAAATGGGAATCTCTGGCTAATAAGTTTGCGGAGGACTGCACATTTGGTGTCATCCATAAGTCACCCTCTAAATATCCAGAAGCTCCAACTGATGCGCAAATAAGTTAAAAACTAAATGCTAAAAAGTACAATATCTTTGCATTTGGTAAACAATTCCTTATCCATTGTAACAACCCCACTTCAAAATGAAAGTGTAGTGAGAGACCTCAGAACACTGACAGATAATTCCCTTGCCTCTGGCCATCACACATTGCAACAGTAGTTATGAATCTTTTTACCTGGAGCAGCTGACTGCAAAAGATATTTAAAAAACTTACAAAATATGGACCTTCTTCTTAAAATATCTATCATGGCAAGTACATAACTTTCATATATAATAAGAGAACCATTTTTTTGTAACCAACTAATCCCTAGCTAATCCTCCTAGGTGGCAATATTCATGGAAAGATACCACAGGCAGCAGCAGTCTTCAAAACAGACCAGGACCTAGAAATAGCTACCCAGCTTGTACTGCCTCAGAAATGTGTTGAGGGAAGACTAATCTACAGCTGCAAAATTCTTATCAAGACATTATAGAAAAACATAATCAGTCAAAGCTCTTAACACAATAAGCCCTAGGAGTTACAGGCAAGGGTCTTCCATATGTTAAATGGCAAAATGCAATGCAATTACCTAACTGCCAGGAAAGAGTGATGTTATTAACCCTTCACATTTGAATTTGGTAAAAAAAACAAGTAATCATCCTTGTGAAAAGACTTTGGCCTATACACAAAGAATCTAAGCTATCTGTTCACAACAATACAGTGCAGAAGATAGTTCCTTCAGTTAGAATACAGAGGATGGAAAAAAGGTTGAGAGACTGGTATAATTTAAGACTCGACTGTAACTGTTAAATACAGAGTACAGAAGAGACTTGACACAGACTATGGTTGTGAAAAAATTTTAACAGAAGTCGTGCCTATTAAAATAGGGTCCTCCAAAGCAGGTGCTTTGAGTCCACACAGACAGCTGGTTCAAAAAGAGAAAAAGCGTGAGCTCTGCTAAAATGAAATAAATACCCCAAATAAAGAACATTATCTCAACTATGAGGTCTAAAGAGAAAAGTACAGTTTTGTACCTACCATAAATGTAGATGTTCGAGTGCTAATACAGCTGCAGTCATAACAGATGGGTTTTCCTGCCATCAGGCGGGTCCTCGGTCGCCGAATTCCAATGTCTAGGTCCGGCGTCGGATGTCGTCGCTTCTTCCCTGACGTCAGTGTGACAGGGGTATAAAAGAACCAGCCAACACCATTTTCTTCAGTTTTTCTTGCCCCAGATGTCAGGTGCCCCCAGAAGGAAGGCAAAACATAAATTTATGTAATAATGCAAATGCAATATAATCAAAAAACAGTAGTTGCAAGCAAATACACCATAAAAGAATACCCCAATGAGGTTGTATGAGGAGGTGTTAGCCATTAGGCCTGTCCCAAGAGGGGAAGGAGGGAGGGAAACCTGGACTGCAGCTGTATTAGCACTCGAACATCTACATTTATGGTAGGTACAAAACTGTACTATGTTCATCGTGCATACAGCTGCAGTCATAACAGATGGGTAGAATCCCAAAGTTAATAAAGGGGTGATAGGCACTAAGTGGAACTAGGAGGAGCCAGGATGCCCTGTAAGACTGCAGTGGCAAAGCCCGCTCTAGTTTTGGAGTATAATGGTAGGTGATAGTGCTTGGAGAAAGTATGTACAGAACTCCAAGTGGCTGCTTCCAAAATGTCTTTGGTAGTAACCCCCCTGAGGAAAGCTGCAGAGGTAGCTGTGGCCCTTGTGGAGTGAGATCTGATGCCTGTAGGTACAGTTTTACCATGAAAAGAGTAACAAAAGCGTATGCAGTGGGCTATCCATTTTGAGATTGTCTGTTTGGAAATAGGCTTCCCTTGAGCACCTGTAGCATAGGACACAAAGAGTTGCTCTGATTTTCTGAAAGGCTTTGTTCTGTCCAAATAATAACGGAGCTGTCTGTGAATGTCCAAGGAATGTAGTAGTCTCTCCCCTTTGTTTTGTGGATTAGGGTAAAAGGTAGCTAAGTGGATGGCCTGATTCAAGGCTACCCTGGATACTAGCTTTGGCATAAATGAAGGATTGGTTCGTAAGGAAACTCTGTCCTGATGGAAAATGATGAAAGGCTGCACAGCCATGAGGGCTTGTAGTTCCGAAACCCTGCGTGCTGAGGTGATAGCTAGAAGGAAGGCTGTTTTCCATGACAAATATTGCAGATCTGTTGAAGCAGCTGGCTCAAAAGGAGGCAGGGTTAGTTTTTCTAGAATGAAATTGAGGTCCCAAGCAGGTACTGGTTGCTTCCTTGGGGGTTTTATATTCTTAGCCCCTCTGAGGAATTGTCTTAAGAGAGGGTGAGCGAATAAAGGAGGATCAGTGTTGTACTCTGCAGAAATGGCTGAGGCATGGATTTTGATGGAGGAGAATGAAAGTCCACTGCTTAGCATCTCAGCTAGGTACTGTAATATTTGAGGTAAATTCAGTATTCCAGGATTCTGACCCTTTTTCTGATTCCAGGCACAAAACCGTTTCCATTTTGCGGAGTAGGCTTTTCTAGTAGAAGGCCTTCTGGCTTCCAAAATGACATCCTGCACCTCCTTGGACAGTAGGGTCTGCTGTGAATTTAAGGAATCCTCCATGCTGCTAGACTGAGTGTTTTCAGCTGACTGTGAAGAGTTTTGAAGTTGTGCTGAGTCAGTAGAAGAGGCATTAGAGGCAGGATCCATGGTGGGGAATGCGTCAGGCTCCTCAGGAGTGGGTACCAGTGTTGTCTTGGCCAGTCTGGAGCAATGAGAATCATCTTTGGTCTGTCTGCTCTGGCTTTTAATAGAACTTTGGGCAGCAGTGGAAGAGGTGGAAAGGCATAAACTGTCATTGTTGTCCAACTGAAAGAGAGTGCGTCCACTTTCCAGGCCTGTGGATGAAAGGTCCTTGAGCAGAATTTTGTCAATTGGTAATTTCTGTGGGTGGCAAAGAGATCTATGTCTGGCCTTCCCCATGCTTGAATTATCATTGTAAAAACTTGAGGATGCAACTTCCATTCGTGTGGATCTGTCATATTTCTGCTCAGGTTGTCTGCCAGCATGTTTTCCTTGCCTGGCAGGAACTGTGCTTGAAGTTGGATTTGTAATTCCAGAGCCATGTTCCAAAGAGACATGGCTAGCCTGCATAGGGGGTATGAATGGGTTCCTCCCAGTTTGTTTATGTACCACATCACTGTGGTGTTGTCTGTCCTTATCAATAGCTGGCCTGGATGCAGTAGGTCTTTGAAAGCCATAATAGCATTTATTACTGCTAGCATTTCCTTTTGATTGATGTGTAGGTGCTTTTCTTTTTGTGACCATTTGCCCTGAATGCACCGATCTGTCATGTGCGCCCCCCCAGGCGTAGTCCGAGGCGTCTGTTGTGATGACTTGATTTGCTTGAGGCTTGCAGAATGGGAGACCTATGTTTCTTTGGCATGCTTGAGCCCACCACAGAAATTCCTTTTGAAGACATGGAATCAGTGGTATGATTGTTTCCAAACTGTGGCTGTGTTGAGACCATAAGTTTTTTAGGTACCATTGAAGTTTCCTCATATGCAGCTTTGCACATGGGATTAGCAGGATGCAAGATGCCATGAATCCCAGAGCCTGCAGGATTTTCCTTGCAGTCAGCCTGGTGAAGGTTGCCAGTTTTCTGAAGTATTGAGTTAATTGCCCTTGTTTCTCTGGCATGAGGTAGGCCATCTGGGTGTTTGTATCCAAGCTGGCACCCAGGAAAATTATTGTCTGAGAGGGTATTAGTCTTGACTTCTTTTTGTTGACTGTGTATCCCAGAGATTTCAACAACATTATTACAAATGCCAGGTGTTTCAGAAGAGTGTGTTTGCTGTCCACTTGGATCAGGCAGTCATCCAAATATGGGTATATTTGTATCCCTTGAAGTCTGCAGAAGGCAATTACTGATGCCAGGCATTTCGTGAACACTCAGTGCGCAGTAGATAAGCCAAATGGCAATGCAGAGAATTGATAATGGGTTGAACCTGCAAGAAATCTGAGGTATCTTCTGCAATCTTTTCTGATTGGGACATGCAGGTATGCCTGCTTGAGGTCCAATGTTACCAGCCAAGACTCCTTGCCCAGCATGGGAAGAAGCTGCTGTAATGTGAGCATCTTGAACTTTGGTACGAGTAAATATGTGTTTAGGATGGATAGGTCCAAAATAGGTCTCCAATCTTTGCCCTTCCTTGGTACCAGGAATAGTCTGGAATAAAAACCTTGACCCTGTTCTTGTGCAGGTACCTCTTGAATAGCTTTCATGTCCATGAGATCTGAAATTTGTTTTTGTGCCTCTGCCCTTTGATTGTGTGGCAGGTTTGCCATGCCTCTCATTTTGGAAGGGTGTGAAAGTGGAATCTGTAGCCTCTGTCTATAATGTCCAGGATCCATTTGTCTTTTGTGACAATATGCCAATTTTTTGAAAATAATGCCAGTTTTCCGCCTAAAGGTGCTGCCATTTGAGCCTTGCTCGGCATGCAAAGGGGGAAAGTCATTGGGTCTGCTTTCTGAATGGCTGTGAACTATCCTCACCCCCTCTTGGTGTAGGTGTTTGCCATTGTCTGCCTCTAAATGATCCTTGAGATTGCCCTCTACCCCTCGGGCGCCTGTATCTACCTCTTTGAGGTCTGTCCGTGGCTGGAAAGGACCAATTTTTTGAAGGCCAATTTCTACTGAAACGTGGGGGTTGTACCTGTAGGAAATCTTTTACTGTTTGCATTGATTTTGCCTTTTCCTCCATTTTCTTTAATACCTCCTCAGCTTTAACACCAAACAATACATCTTTTTGAAGAGGTGCATCTAGTAATTTAGCTTTGACATGATCTGGTAAGGTTTGCTCTTTGAGCCAAGCATGTCTACGTATGACTGATCCTGTAACAGCAGCTCTACATGAGGCCTCTAAAGCATCGAAACCACATTGCAAGGTATGTTTACCCACTTGCTCTGCACTATGCAACAAATCCTGCAACTCCTTCAAGTCTGGTTGTTCAGGTTGTGACATTTTGCTTTTCAACTGAGATAACAAAAACTGTTGATACTTTAACATATGGAACTGACAGTTTAATGCCCTCATGGTTAAGGTGGCCGAGGTGTATACCTTTTTCCCCCACCTTTCTAAAGCTCTGGAATCTCTCTCTGAAGGTAATGTATTTTTGGCAGTGGAGGCCTTAATTCCCTTGGGACCCTGTGAAATAGTTTCTGGGTCAGCCGCATGGCTTTTGTATAGGAATTGGTGTGAATCAGGAACCCGGTAATACCTGTCAGGCTTCACTGGAGCTGGAGGTAAAGAATCTGGGTTAAGGCTGGCCTCTGAATACACATCATCTAGTATGTCTAAGACAGGAGGGATAGCCAGAGGCCTGTGCTGAGGGAGCAAGAGGAAATCCCTGAGCCTTTTCTTGGAGTCTGAGTACTCTTGGCCTTCCCAGTGGAAGTGTTCCCTCAAGGTATGCAAGGTTTCCCCAAAAGAGTAATCCTCAGGGGGGAGACAGAGGGAATGGACTCCTCTGCATCAGAATCTTCGAAAGGGGAGTAAGAATGTTCCTGGTCCTCAGAATGTTTTGAAGTAATGAAGGCCTGGTCCGAGGAAGGGTATTCTTCCTCCACTCTGGGCCTTTTGTCCATGGGGGGGTTGAGAACCCCTGATAAGAGTAATCAAATCCTCAGCCATTTTGAGCATCTGCTTTTTAGGCATGGGGCCTTGAGAGGGGCCCTGTAGAGCTTGTCTTTTAGAGTGCATGGCTGCTTTAGATTTAGTGTAAGCCTTAATGGAAAAAGAAGAAGAAGGCCTGAAGACACCTTGAGAGGTGGCAGGCCTGTCTAAACTCTGAGTTTCCCCGCCAAGAGTGGCTTTGGTATCTGTAGTCGGGGTGTGGGCCGAAGAGCCTGCGACCTCGGGCACAGAAGACACCGCTAATGAAGTGTCCTCGGTAGTCAGGGGCTGCGTAGGCGCCTCGCTGAGAACCAGAGCACCTGTAGTCGGCTTTAGCGTGGTGTCGGTAGAAGTCGCGGACCTCGTATGTCGGTCTTTATCTTTGCATCGTTTACTCAAAACTGGAGTCGGAGTATCCGACGACATGTTGTAATTAAACTTTTTGCCAAAATAGTGTTGGGCGAACTCCGACGCTTAATAGTGCGTCTGTTGAATGTAGCACAAAAACGACAGGCCGAGACGTCGTGGTCTGGGCCTAAGCAAGGAATACAGAGGGAATGGAAATCCTTATGCGGTATTTGCTTCCCACATGAAATGCAATTATTAACTTTGTCTGACATCGGTTTGAGGCAAGAAAAGTTTCCCCAACGGGGTACTTAGCTTTCAAGACGTCTTTAGTTGAAAAATATTCGTAATCTCAGGAGCTGGCCGACCGGCACTTGTGAACTGCTACTGCTTTGGGCACCGCGCGGCAAGAAAGACTGAAGAAAATGGCATCGGCTGGTTCTTTTATACCCCTGCCGCACTGACATCAGGGAAGAAGCGACGACATCTGACACCAGACCTAGACTTTGGAATTCGGCCAACCGAGGACCCGCCTGACGGCAGGAAAACCCATCTGTTATGACTGCAGCTGTATGCACGATGAACATGTACCCCATATGAGGCTTTTACATACCTAGCAAGACAGGACAGAGTCAAACCCCAAATGATAATTAGAAAGAATACCAAATGAGCTTTAAGTGAAAGAGTAACTAAACCCAAAGTCAACAGCTTTGGACAAATAAGACAAGACTGAAGGAACAGGAGCTGAAAATGGATCTAGGCCCTTGTTTGATGCCCCAGACAAAACAAGAATACACTAATTTTAATAACTTTTCTGACTGGAAGGTCTCTTAAGGAGGGAACACGATGCCAACTACTTTGTTAGAAAATTAAAGATTGCTGACTGTTATTGGAAATGAAAAAGCCATGCTGTCAACTTTAAGGAATGAAGCACTGGGTGGGGTTTGTATAATGGGCGAGACAGCAGCATTTGGAAAGGTCATAGGATGTAGTAGACTGGAATTCAGGGTTAGTCTGAAATAGTACCATTCATATGGAAAATGAGCAAGAAAAGCTTTATTTATGAAACTAATGTGCAAAGCATAACTTATTACCATCTACAAATTTACTTACAAAACACAGCATGATGCATAAATCACTACAAGTCTCTGGTCAGCTTCACACCACAAACCTAACTGTGCAATCAAGTCCGGCTAACATTAAGTCCTGCAATAAATAAAGGACACCTGCAATGAATCAATCATATCTGTAGCACGTGCACAGAATGTAACTTAACTGTCATATCCCATGCAGCTGACAGAGGTTCTAATGTCACTCAGAGTATATAAATTCCCAAGTAACCCAAACCATCAGATACAATATCTACTTAGACTAAAATCCAAATCTAGTTTTTGGAAATGCCTTGTACTCTCAAACAACCACAGGAAAATTATAGTCTCTTAGAGCCTGAAAATTAAAATATATGCACAACCAGTTCAAACAGAAACCATCTTGTGCATTTTCTTTTTATCCGCTAGTTGTCTAGGTTTATTTGGGAAACAGAGCTTTCACAGATTAAAGCAAGCTTAAGCTGTGTAGGTTTCAATGTCTCATAGAAGTACATAAATGGTCTGCCTTTTGTTCTGTTATTAGCCACACCACTGCTTTAAATTCTTATCTTAAAAAGGTCAGCTGTGATTAATCCCCCTGTATCAAAAGGGGATATTTATTCATTGTCCCTTACTCTCCTTAGAATAACCAGTCATGCTTGGGTAACTTTCTTGCATTAATCAAAGTGTTCTCACTTTTTCATCACAAGCAAAGGGGCTTCTACATTAGATATACAGTCTTGTCTTTCTGGATGAACTTCACCACCAGAAGAAATATGAAAAAAAACATAAAGAGAGGCCATTTGTGGACCGAGTTCTAAATCTCACAGGGGAAAATGGTAAAGGAGACAGGGACTCTTGCTGCTCATTAGGGAAACAAAATGTTGCCCAGCAGCTGCTGGCCACAAAGAAGAAAAATTCACCCAGTTACTGTTGGACTATGATCAATCACAGGGTATCAAAAGGCAGTGGCTAAGTCTGCCAGGTAAGGAATTAGCCTTTCCAGGAATAGGATAGGCAATTAAAAAGTGGTGAAACCTGATGGTCTACTACCAGACTCTCATACGTTTTCAACAAATTTACAACAGCTGAGAGTCTGAAAGGCCAACATCAGTACAGCAGCTCTCACCATCTTCTCATGGTAGTGCCTCTCCCCTACTCACAACAGACGCATCCATGGTGAGAGACGTGCGAAAAGTATACAACATCCATGTGAATAGCAAGACACGGATATAATGATAAGTAGGACAGTGAGTCAAAATAGTGAGGCCAATGGAACTGAACTGCCCTCATGTGAATCTTGGCATGGAGTACCCAGAAAACTGGAGCATCTATAAAAGACCCAAGTCTTTAAAACAAGCATTTGTTGGAACAGACTGAGACAAGTAATTGGATGCCATGACCCCTTGCAGAGGAAGAAACCTATTCTGGGGCAGTGTTTACACAGCAAATCTATACGGACTTGAGCCTGAGCTTTGTAAGATTTTAAGAGATCCTAAAGAGATTTTAAGAGATCCTAAAGAATAAAACAAATTTATGACAGGCTCCCTGTTATCTACCATCTACCAGATTCATCAAAGATGCAGCAAAAAGCCAAATATCCAGATATGGGAAGACCTTGGTTCTCTGCAGTCTCTGGTGTGCTAGTACTAAGAAAATGCACTAGGTGAACACCCTGCAGGCACAGATGAGACCAAACATCAGAGTTTTGGACTAATAATGACCTTTTCTATTCCAGAAGCACAGATACTGGAACCCCTTAGAGTTTCTGAAGTAGAGCTACGCATACTGGAAATCTAAACAAGTAAGGAAGAAGGAAGGAGAGACAGCATTGTGACCATCTCAAAGGTTTCTTCTTTTAGGACAAAGGAATATATATATATCTGAGATCCACTACAAGCCTGAGGTCTTTGTCTTCTATGGCACCAAAACAGAATCTAGACTACTACTCAACATTTCTGGTCAGT
Source organism: Protopterus annectens (assembly GCF_019279795.1). NCBI lineage: Eukaryota > Metazoa > Chordata > Ceratodontiformes > Protopteridae > Protopterus > Protopterus annectens. The sequence goes on from NC_056742.1 coordinate 72,539,692, forward strand.
GGGACCATTTTGTACAGCAACCTTAATACCCTCTTTGTTGTTTGCCAACAATTTCTTTAAAGTGACTCATATTACTTCTAGATTTATTACCTAACTGCTTCTCCATTTCACTTTCCTCATCTTCCTTTATTACCTACATCGACACTATTGCTTTCTTCTCTTCTCTTAACTAGTACTCTTTAGTAACATTTAAATGTAACTTCTTATTAACTATACTAGTCTATTCAAATATGTGTAACCTTCGTTATGTACTTGTAAATTTGCAGCCTTCTCTGTTCAAGAAAATGTATATGCATTCTAAATATGTATTTTCTGTAGACGTGAACTTTGTTTAAATTGTGTGGAGCTTTTCTCCCCAGGCCTCTACTGAAAATGGACATATATCCAGCTAGACTAGCCCGGTCAACAAATGTAAAATAAAAAAAAATAAACAATGAAGTGGGACACCTGTAAAGAACAGTGAGGGGATTAGGGAGGAGGAAACTATGGTTGTGTAAGCAAACTTACCATACCAGCAGATGTTCAAATGATCTCTGCTACAGTAGTCTTATATTCTTGGAAGGATATAACCCAGATAGCCAACAGCAGACCAACTTCCAAAGTTTCAAAGCACGTTCCAAGCATCTAAACTTTCAGGCAGCTCAAGCTAAGCTGACTAAAAAGACAAGTTTGACTGTCAAGCCCTTCAGAGCTTTCATGCCAACAGTGTGAAGGAGGCTGAGTCCTGAAAGGACAATGCTAGGAAGAACAACAATTAAAATGTCCACACCATGGCATAAACACACCAGAAAACAAGCAGAATGCAGGGAGGGAGCAGCTTCTGCAGAAGTAATCATTTGAACATCTGTTGTACAAGTTTATTTACACAGCTGTATTATGTTCACCATACTGATCACTGCTGCAGAAGCCTTAATTATGTGGGATGATTATGCTAGCTTACATTTGGGAATTGGAAGGAGAAGAGTCCAAGAGCCCCTCTACACTGTTCCTTGCAAACAAAGCCTGATTCAACATCTAGGGATGGAATCAAGCTTATAGTGCTTTGTAAAAGTATGTCCACAGGACCAAGATTCAGCTTCTAGATAATTCTAGAATCCATCCCTTTCCAAAAAGACACAGATGAAGCTAAGGCCCTAGTAGAGTGGGCCTTGACCCTGACTAGAATAGCTTTATTATGGTGAGTATAACAAAAGGTAATAGACTTACACGACAAAATGGAAATAGTCTGTTTTGACACAGGTTGCATCTTCTTACCTTCACAAGAAATTAACAATTTATGTGAAGACCTGAAATATTTAGACCTGTCAAGACAGCAACAGAGTCTTTTTATGTTCAGAAAAGAAAATGGAGAGATGGGTAGTTTGCTTCAAAGTAAACTCAAGATACCACTTTTGGAATAAAAGAGGGATTACTTCTTAAAGAAACCTGGCCCATGTAGGAAATGAGATAGGGTTGACTCACCATAAGAGCTTGCAACTTGGACACCTTAACTTGCAAAGGTCAAAGCAATTGTAAAACTGTTTTTCATGTTAAGAACCTGGAGTCAGCCAGGCTAGTTGGCTCAAATAGAACAAGTGTTAGCCTCTCTGACACAAAATTAAGATCCCAAGGAAGGGCCACTGGTTTTCTTGGAGGCTTCTTATGCAAAACCCCTTTCAAAAACATTTCAACATCAGAGGATCCATGGGCAGACATTCTGAAACAGACAATAAATGAACTTAGAGAAGTAAGAAAGGCCAGAGGATAGTAACTTACACAAATATTGCAAAACCAAAGAACAAATAGCCATGAATGGATGCTGGTTATGCTGTTGGCACCAAACAGAAAATCTTTTCCATTTGCTAATATAAGATTTCTAGTAGCAAGCTTTGTTGCTGTTATTAGTACATGTTGCACCCCCTCAGTAAACAAGTGCCTAAAGGGAATTAAGACCTTATCATCCAGGCAGTCAAGTGAAGTTGACTGGTGTCAGGGTGTACCAAACAGCCCTGTTCTATGCAAGTACAGCCACACTGTGAGGAAGCTTGAGGGAATTGTTCCTGGCCATTTAAAAAAAAAAAGGGAGAACCCCAGTTGCCTGGGCCAGAAGGGAGTCACCACAGTGATCTTACGGGATTCCTTCTGAACCTTCAGAAGTACCCTGGACAGTGTGGAAAAGTGCATAGAACATTCCAGTCCATGGAAAAGAAAAGAAACGGCATCCATCTTCCAGGCCTTCTTGCATGGAGTCCCAGAGCAGAATCTTGCCAGCTGATTGTTCAGAGAGGAGGGAAACAGGTCTACTTGAGGAACTCCCCCTCAGATGGATCATACCTCAGAAGACCCCATGATCTTGTTTCCATTCATGAGGGTCTGCCCTTGTCCTGCTCAACTTGTCTGCCTCACATTGTTGCTCTAACAGAATGTGGGATGCCTGTAGAGTGAGAATGTGTTGTGAAGCTAGATCTCAATATAGCACGTCTAGTCTGCAAAGGAGTACAACCTGATTCCACCCCTTGCTTGCTTGTTGATGTACCACATGACTGTGATATTGTCTGCAACAACTTGAATAGGTCCCAGGGACCAAAGATGATTCAGGGAGTTGAGTGCCTTGATCAGGGCAACCATCTATTTTATATTTAAATGCTTACTTCTCTCCTACACACCTTGCATGTTTATCCCTCCCGAAACTGCTCCCCAAGCAAAGTCTGTGGCATCTCTGGTGACAAGAGTGCTCTGGAACAGAGGGAGAAGAAGACCCTTGGATTTAAGGATAGCTGTTGTCTCCACTAAATAATTTCTCTTTGGACAAACCCCAGTACTGAGATTTGAAAAGACAAGGGGTGTTGTTGCTGGGACCAGAGAGACTTGGTGCAGTGGATAGTACAAAGGGTAATGCAGAGAACAGATAATGTGATCTGGACACACAAAACCTTAGGAAACATCTGAAGTCTGGATGAATACGGATGTGATGAGCATCTTTTAAAATCTATTGTTACCAGGAAACTTGCATGAGAAAGTAGTAACAGGTTTGAAATGATATCACTTTGAATTTGGGCACTATCACAAACAGGTTTAGGATGGAAAGATCCAAACCTTGTCCAAACATTTTCTTTATACAATTTATTTATTTTATTTATTTTACATTTGTTCGGATAGTCCGACTGGATACAAGTCCATTTTCAGTGGAGGCCCGGGGAGAAAAGCGCCTCATTGCAAATAATTGATACTTAAGTATGTAGTTACATAGAAATCTAAACATTTAAGAAATCACTAACAATTTATAGTCAAGGTTCCATCTAAATGAAGCAAATATTGTAGGTTTATGGTATTCATATACAGAGATAACATTATACATCTTTGAAGTGTGTAACAGAGAAAGACATGTATTTCAAGGTTGAATGTAAGGATGACAGTCAAGATAAAAGGTGGTTAGCTAAGAAGGAAAGTTGTTGTGAATAGAATATAGAGGGGGAGAAGAGCGTAGGCTCAGAATGGGTAGGAAACAAGCTATCTTCCTGATGATAGGATTCTAAAGTTTGTAGAGAAGTGTATGTTGTTTGGGTGGGGGAAGGTTATTAATGGGTATTTCACCTCTGTGAGCTATGTTTATCTTACCTTATGGCACTAAAAACATCCTTGATTAAAAATCCTTCCCCACCTGGGAAGGGGGAACCTGGTTATATCACTCCCTGGGACAGCATGTGGTGAAGTACAGGTGGAAACAAAACAGACTGGGTTGGAGGATGAGATATTACACCCTGGATAAGAGGAATTTCCTCCCACTGCCATCTGTAACATTGAGCAATGATCTTCAGAACCCATTTGTCTGAAACTATCTTTTGCCACAGAGAAAAGGGGAGATTCAGACTTTCTGGAAGAAAAAATGAGCTGGCAGGGTGGAAGGGGGGAACAAAGTATCTTAAATAGTCATTCTGACATGTTGGACTCTCCTTGGTTTAGTGAGGTCCAATGATTTTATTTGTAACTCCCTTGCCATTTCTTCTTAAAATGTTTGTTTACCTGCATTTTGTCCAGACTGTTTATTCTGTTTCTTGCCAAAATTGGATGAGGGGGTTACAGAATCCCTTACACATTTTGGAAAAGGAGGACTGAAAAATCTTTGTAATAAAAGGGGAAAGCTTAAACATGGTACCTCCTTTTTGATCACCTCTGCACCAGAGAGGCTAAAACCTAAATCTCTATCCAAAGGAGAATTTAAAATTGCATTTTTATAATCTGGAAGGTTCTAAGAATGTAGCTATGCAAACCTCCTCAAAACAGTTCCAGTGGCCGTAACCCTGGAAGAAGTATCAACATAGACACAGACACACACACAGACACAGTAACCAATGAGCAATAACTTGTACAAAAGTAAATTTAGTTTCTTCTAATCAATAATCTTCCCATCCTTATTATAAAGAGTAGAATTGCAATTGTGTGTTTAGCAGCAGTAGGATTAAATAAAGCTAACTGGTGGCACAGGACTTGGGAGACTGAATAAAAACTCAAGACTGAGGACCCGGGCTGAGCCTGAATTGGTCAGTATTGATGAATACACTACCCTGGCAAACAAATATGAATAAAATAAACTTTATTCTAATGGCCTTTTAAGGGTAACTGGCTGTCAGGAAAATTGCAGGCAGTAATACACATCCTCCACAGCTGACAGAACTGGAGGAATAGGTAAAGGTTCTGGAAACTCTTTCCATAGCAGCTCATAGTATTTTCTGAAGGACTGAAAAATCTCAGTGTTCTCCCACTGAAAACACTGGCACATTCTAGAAAACAGTCTTAGAGAAAGAAACCCCCACAGAAAAAAAAAATCAGAAACTGAGCTCTCCTCTCAGACAGAATCAGAAATCTGGGGAGAAAACCCTGCACATGTCCCTTCTTCCTCTTCTCTAGATTTAGAATCTTGGACACCTCTTTTCCTGAAGACATTCCTTTTTTCTTTTACTGGAAACTACTTTACAAGAAGGATCAACAGCCTGAATTAAACCCCAATCCAGACCCAGTAAACTATTTCTATTGAAGGAAATTTGAGGAGGAGTAGATACATGCCTAGTTTTCTGTTACTTTCTAACACGAACAAATGGGGCCAACAGAGTTAGCAGCAGCTTCTCTGGGGATATGCACAAGATTTTGACAAAACAGGAAAGCATTCCCTGTTCTTCCCCAAGGACTAACAACAGTGGCTCTCCCTTACCCACTGAGGAACCCCAACAGCCGCAGAGGTCTTGGCTCACCCCCAGTCCAAAGTGACTGTAGGTGCTTCACTAGAGGTATCCGGGGTAAAAATAGGAGTGGTCCGAGGTACAACTAATGGCCATACCAGAGTCACTCACATGTGGCTGAGGCAAATTGCTAGCTTACTCTGATAGCAAAGGCTGTTTGCTTAACTCTCTCTTTGTGGCTGGAAGAAGGCCCAACCATGGGACTGACAGATTTGGTGCCTGTTTCCTGGTGAAAACAAGCAGCAAATTCAAGTAAAATTAAAAAACAAAACACAAAAAATACTTTGCTAGCCCCAAAAATAAAATGAACACAATCATAAATTCTCCACAAGAAAATGTTTTTCAATTATTTTAAACAGCTTCTAAACTGACAGGAAAAAAAAAGTGTGTGCCATCATTTAAAAGTACAGTATAGTCTCATAACAGTCCATCAAAACAGAAACTCCTAGCTTTAAAATAACTTGGCTGAATATGAATATTATAAAATGGAAGTCACCCCCCCGAAAGGGAACTTGTCTGCCCAGCAAAGGAGAAGCACAAGCCAACCATCGATCCTCAAAAACATCAAAGGAACATACTCACTCACTTATCTTTTTAGTAGTTGCCTAACAGTTTGGGGGCTTGGAAGGTTCCCTAATGCTTTGGAAGCTGGCCAGCTGTTATATCCTTGGCAGGACATAACCCATACAGATAAGGCTACTACAGTAGTGATCAATATGATGAACATCAAAGGATATTAGGTACCCTATGAATACTGATACACTGATCCAGTAGTCCTTGATTATGCTTTTTTCAAGCGGTCAAATGAAGGTAAAAGTAATCCCCGATTTTGCCAGAATGGAACAGCTGGCTAAGGTCCCATAACTGTTGCCGTCACAATTTCCTAGAGAATGCCAAGACAATTACCCTTGCATCGGTCACAATTCTGAAAGTTAGGTTTGGGGACAGCCTAGGCCCAGCAATGTCCTTTTAGGTTCATAGGCAAGTACTAGGCTAACTGCACTTGTGGGCCATTTTAAGCCTATCTAATTTCCCATTTTTGTACTCAAAATAATCTATTCCATTTTTTATAGATTGGCCTTACCCATCCCATGGTTAATAATTATATATTATACCAATAAGAATAACTGAAATTATACCATAGATAATTTGTGGGGACCCATGCATGAAATAAAGCATTTAGGAGTTGTTTCTGTACATCAGTAGTGCAGGAGGCAGTCCTGGAGTAAACTTTCTGTTTCCTCATCCATAATCCATAGATATAACTTGCTTTTGAATATGGATAGGGAATGAGTTCCACTGCAGTGGTATCCTCTGAAAGATTTACCTGTCCCTCCAAACAATTCTGATGATGTTGCAGAAGAGGCTTAGATCCCTAGGCTGAGTATTTCTGATGTGCAGTAACTCCCATCAGTAATCAGTCAGAGGATGCCTTGTATACCACATACAGGTCACCTCTTAGCAGTCTGTAGGAGACAGAATATAGTGACAGGGTTTTGAGTTGGTCCATGTAGGACATGTTGTTTAGGCCTTGCATCCTTTTTATAAGGTAGCTCTGTGAGCATTCTATTTGTTGCATGTGTCTGGACAGATACATACCAAAGGGGGAATTATATTAAATGACTGGCCTACTGAGGGGTGAGAAAAAGGGGGGCAATGACATCCGTAGATCTAGACACAATTTCTCTGTTTAGAAGCTGAGCAATATAGAAAGACTTTCTTTTGTTGTTGTTGTGTGCCTTGCCATAACCACAATGAATACAGCTCCTTTATTTCCACTGACAAATCATATGAGGGAAGGGAGCAGCAGAATTAGACACCAAAAGCAGTAAGGGTATTCACCACATTTTGTGTATGCTGCTGAAACACTGGGTCTGAAAATAAAACGCCAAGAAAAGTTTTCTTAGCAAAATCAGTTAGGACAGCCAGCAGTGCAAGCAAAAGAATGTCAGAACCTGTTGCTCAAACAGCACCCTCTTTCACACTGTAAAGGATGTGAGCCCTGAAGTTACTCTACCACAAGTGGCTGAGACCTTAGTCTTTTACTTCTCTTTCAACAAACCATGTAGCCACTCTAACATTTTGTGTATTTCATTGTCCCAAGTCTTTCTAGAAAATTATTATATGCATGAGACTGTGCAAACAAGTACTTCTCAAACACATGCACTATGCACTGCACAGAAATCTTTGTTTGGAGGATAAGCAGTTGGCTCTAAGAAGTAGATCCTTTTTCAAGATTGCTGCAGAGTCCACAATGTTAGGTTTATGGGCTTATGCCAAAATCCAACTCTTTCCGGGGGTCTAGAAGACATGGTCCACTTTCTAAGGTAGTTGGGCTACTGTGTCTAGGTTCTTCCAAGCAACCTTAGTGGCATCCTTCAGGATGTTCGCCATGGAATATACAACAATGGAGGACTGTTGGGTGAATCTGCAGTCCCTCTGCAGTCTTCTTTGTAGAGATGGTATGAGGTCTGCTGGTCAACCACATTCTGTTGTGTCGATTGAAAATAAAATCAACCAACTTTGGGTCTCTGTGCAGGAAATGCTGCCTCTCTGAGTTGCACAAATGTGTGGGTTGTACCTTTCAAGATTCCACAGAAGTCAGTGGCATGGATAAGCACCCAAGTGCTTTATTCATTCATTCCAATGCTCTCTTTATTATATTATGGCTGGGTCTGAAACTGCTTATTCGCTCAGTGGGTCAAGTGTTCTGCAGAACAAAAAAAAAAATCACCTACTGATTATAATAGGGTAATACAATTATGCAATTAGCCCTCCTTATATTTAATGGGGGTGGTAATAGCACAACTGTATTACCCTTCATGAAGCTTTAATGTGCTTTTTTACACAAAGCCTTAAAAGTCTCTTGGAATACTTATCCTGAGTTTGCTGAAAGATGAGGTCTATACAGCTGGTTATAATGCAGTTTCAAACTGCATATGTACCACTTCAAAGACTTTTTTCTTTGCTGAGTAACAAAAATAAACGGACATTTACAAAAAGCTTTAAAAGTCCTTTATAACACGAACCCTTAGTTTGCTAAAAGTTGATGTTCTACAAAGCTAGAGTAGTTTAAGATGCATATACACTTCTTACAAGTTCTCACTCTCTTTACCGAGTAAGAAAAATGGATGTATACTATGATTACATATCATTCCCCCTTTACTTTGTACATACCAGTTTAAGTGTGGGAAATGCAAAAGGTAGCCTGCCATTTCAGGATTCAACCTGCCAGACGAATTTTAATTATTATACTAAAATATATATTTACACATACACACACATTATATATATATATATATATATATATATATATATATATATATATATAGATAGATGTACAGATATATAAATGTACAGATATAATCATAATCTGGACAAAGCCAAAAATGATGGGGGATAAAGCCTCAAAAATAGCACATTTTTTTAAATACTGCTCTTATAAACTTAGAAAGTTGCTGGAATAAAAGATCTTGTGTTACCATGCATTTTCTGAATGAAATGAAGTCTGAAACTCAAATAACTGTCATTATTTACTGAATTCAGTCCACCAGATTGTCACTAAAATGAGGAAAAGACAAAATATGAGGCAAAAAATCTGGACATTCTGAGAAAATCTGTACAGTTGAGAGGTATGATTTATAAATCTATTATATACACACACACACACACACACACACACACACACACACACACACACACACACATTATACATGCAATTAGAAAGCACATGAGGTCAGTCACAGATACTAGGTTACTTAAAAAATCCTTTTACATACAAAGAATGTACAAGTTGAGAAGTACAGTGATACCCAAGTAACTGATAGCAAACAAGACTAGAAGCATAATGTTTCCAGTGTTTGGCACAGGCTAACTACCAACCTGCCTCACAGGTTGCAGAGACTAGTAATAGCAACCTATGCACAGACAGCATGGAAGGATTCCTACAATAGCCATAAGAGATGCCACACTGTGCCAATAAAATTAACAGCTGTAGTAATGCTGTGGTGGCAGGTAGAAAAAGGCTGTGGCAAGAACTTGAACAAAATAACGTCTTGTTCTACAGCCATATCTACCCTCAATGTACAGTAAGCCAACAGAACAAAAGTGAAAAGAACATTAATTGTCCTGATCTTCTACAAGGGATTCTAAGGGAGAACCAAAATGGTTTCTCTTAGGAAAGGACATCCTGAGTCTCTTGGCAGGAGAAAATAATTATTGTGGTACAAGTTCCACAAGAAGAAGACAACAGGCAGCACAAGGAAACCTAATATTATTGGTCATAACATACCTTTATGGACTTGAATGACCTAAGATTTGGAGTAACAGATATAAACAGAGCCACTGATGTCAAGAGTATCAATGTTGGGTGAGTCAGCAATGAAGAAAAAATATACGATTAAAAAAAAACAGACTTGCTGTTAAATACCCAAATACCTTTATTGACTCTGGCAAAAGTGACTTCAGAGGAAATGTATCTAAATGGCCAGTACAGACAAAATAGGGCTTAGAGACATTACTGACACTAGTAAAACTAGTCAGATTATATAGCACTAGAGCTGCAGGATGAGACATCTGTATTATCATTGGGGGAGGTGAGCATTATCATCTGATTTGATGAGTGAAATAATACAGGTGCTGCTACAAGCTCGAGGAGAAAAGTAACTCAATGTGGATAAACATCCTTAATATCCCTAATAAGAAGGGCAGGGTCAATGCAACAACCTCACTGACTTGGGCTTTCAGTATGAATTTGGCTAGCTTCTCAATCTATTAAATGTTCATAGGTACTTAGTAGGCTATTCATCCATGAGGATCCTTAGGCAACTAGCCATCAATTATCTTGAAGTTTTTAAACCTTAATTTTTAAATACAAATAATCCAGAGATGAGCTGAACATTTACATGTTGCCTCCATCCATGAGGGATAAGGGTACTAAACTAGTGATGAACTTTCATGTACCTATCCATTCATTCATTCATTGGTTCATAGGTATGTACTAGGCTAATGGCCCTGGAGCCTTTACAAGCCTAGCCCACAGAAGTGCCCTGGCATTGTGCCACCCGACGTTAGTTCCCAGTGCCTCTATCAAATAGAGCCACTGGAGTGGATCCCCAGGGTGAACTTTCTATTTAACATCCACTCATCAAGATTTCTATTGAAGAGGCCCAGTGAGGTGCTCTGCTTGACATGTATGGAAAGTCTACTCCAGAGCATGGGCAGTCTCTAGGTTATGAACCTGTCCCTCCAGCATATTCTGTTGACTGTGATAATGAGGTTGAGTCTCCGCAGCATGTGGTGTGAAGCGATTGGGATTTCTTTAGATGCAGCATTTCTAACAGAGCTGGGTCAGACGTGGCTTTGTAAGTCAAGCAGAGATCGCCTCTTAGTAGACTATATGAGACGGAGAATAGCTGGAGTTTTTTTGAGTCTGTCCATGTAGGACATGTGTTTAAGGCCTAGGATCCTCTTCGTGAGGTACTTCTGTGGGCTTTCCAGCTGCTGCATGCGTCTAACGAGGTACATGCCAAATGGGGCATTATACTGTATGATTGGCCTAATGAGGGAAGAGTAGAGAGAGATGATGACCTCTTTCTTCCTAGATGCAAAAATGTTGGTAATGAGATGTGCCACATAGAAGGACTTTCTGACTACAGTGGCAATGTGGTGGTCGAAGGAGAGGTTGCTGTCAATCTGTGTCCCCAGATCTCTTACAAAGCCTTCAGTGTTCAGTGGGCTCCCATCAATGTGGTAAATTAGTGGGAACTGAGTTTTTCCCAAAGGGGATGACTATGCATTTTTTGCCATTAAGCTTAAGGCCATGGTTTGGACACCAATCACAGTCGTCTGCAAACTTGGTCAGTCAGAGTCTGTCCATGTTGGCCTGGACTTCTCAGAAGGAGATGCCAAACAGGAGAGGACCCAGGATTGATCCCTGTGGTACTCCACTTGTGACTGGTCGGCAGCCTAACTTGGAGTCCACTACTTTCACACTGTGGGTTCTGTGAGCCAGTTTACAACCCACCCAGGGATATAGGGGTTGATGCCTAGTTTGGTCAGTTTATCAATAATTCCTGAGTGAGGAATGGTATCAAAGGCCTTGGCCAGATTGAGGTAGGCTGTATGAACTGCCTTGCCCTCATCCACAGCCCTGGTGACCGACTCAAAGAAGTCAACCAGGTTGAGCAGGCATGATCTACCTTTCACAAAACCAAACTGAGTGGGATCTAGAGTTTAGAGATTCCCTATATCCTTGTTAATTAGGTCCATGATAATGCGCTCCATAACCTTACATATCAGACTTTTCAGGCTAATGGGGCGATAATTCCCAGGGTCTGTAGTCGTTCCCCCTTTATGGACAGGGATGACTGTAGCAGTGCACCATTCAGCAGGGACAAAGCCTGAGGTGAGGTTTTGATTGAACAGGGCAAACAGATGTGGTGCCAGTTCACTTTGTAGTTCATGTAGAACACATCCAGGGATATTGCCGGGTCCCATGGAAGCTGTATTCTTGGCCTTGGACAATGCAACTTTAACCTGTGCTGCAGTAATGCTGGGTGCCTGGCATTCCTCTGGTATTGTGATTGATCCTTTAAGGGGGGAAGGGGTAAAGTTGGCACTGAATCTGTCGGCCAGTATGCTGGCAATATCTGTTAGCTCAGTAATAGGAGGTACCATTGTGCAGTAACTCGGAGCAAACCTGGGTATTGCCATGGAGATTCTTGATATAACTATAGAAGGCTTTGTGGTTGTTTTAGTGTCTGCCACAATTCTGCCTTCATAGCTGGCTTTAGAGGTTTTGATGAGGGATCTCAACTTTTTGTTCAGGCTAATAAGGGTTTTTTTTTCCAGTCTTGGGACTTCACCTCTTTCTGAAACAGTTTCTTCCTTCTATTGTAGAGTTTATTAATGGCAGGGGACCACCAGATTGGCTTCTTTTTTTTTTTTTTATATATAGAGGAAAGCGTCTTGGTTCTGTTGGCTATGGCTAGCTCCATTATGTACGTGATCGTATTCGGCAGTCATGCATCCATTTTCCACTGACATGGGTGCCATGAAGTTAGCCACCTCTGTTGTTAGGAGCCCAAAGTCAGCTTTGGAGAAGTTTTTCAAGGTGGTTTCCTTTGCGGGGGGGGGGGGGGGGGTTGAGATGTGGATTTTCATGGTGATTAGTTTGTGGTCAGATCTAACCAGGGAGGAATTGAATACTAGTGTCGAGCAACGGTTGCCCATGTTAGTAATAACCAAGTCAAGGATGTTGCTTCCTCTAGTGGGGGTAAGAATGAGCTGGTCCAAGTCACTGAAACTGATGAATTCTAGGAAGTGTTGGGTCAGTGTATTGGTGCATGAGTAGTTTTCCCAGTTGATGGAGGGGTAGTTGAAGTCACCTAGTATGAGCGTGTTGGGTTGGACCCTAATAGTTTCCAGGGTGCTTAGGAACATGGAGTGAGAGTCTGAATAGTGTAAGAGAAGTACTTTGCTTTATGTCAAGAGGAAGGATATTCCAAAAAAGTGGTTTTCACTATGATACATATCTATTTCTCTAACACATTCAATTTATGTTACAAAAGAGACTGAGATCTCGAGCAGATTTGTATGTCCACACTGGATTTGTAAATGTGCAGTAGGTCTGACAGGTTACAGTCTGCTGAGACTCTATATGTTAGGCAGAGACTGTACCTCAGTGGCCTGCATCTCAGTGGCCTGCATCTCAGTAAGAAGAGGTAGAAGGGTTTGATATGATCTGCAAAGTTTATATTTGAGACCCTTGATTTTCTTAATAAGAAAGGGCTGCAGACATTTAAGTTGTATCAAATGTTTGGACATGTACATGCTGAACAGGGCATAATAAATGATTGATCTGATGAGTGCAGAATACAGTAGCATGATTACATCCATTGATCTGGGCGCCACACCCTTAGTACTAAGCTGTGCAATGGAAAAGGATTGAAGAATAGTTAAGTTGCCTACACAGGCTTCCAGGTCCCAAACTACAGGATCAATTTTTGAAGGGTAAGTTTTCAATATGATAGTTACATGGACTTCTTGCTCACCGAAGAATACCATTATATATTTAAGGCATGTAGTTTTAGTCAGTGGTTTGTTTTGACACCAGCTATTCATTTGTGAAAGGTCTTCTTTGCGGATCTTCGTGTCCACTTGGGAGTTTATGACAGTACCAAATTTACAGTCATCTGCAAACATGGTCAACCATATTATTTTTACGTGCAACGAGTTTTTCCCTTATATAGCATTTTTATATTTGCGTTACACCATAAGGTTTATTTTTGAATTTGGCACTGTATTATTACAGGCTGCAGAATTGAATCCAGAGGCCTTAGTGCTCCTGGGCTGGACTGTACTAGTTAATGACATCATTAAAATACTAGGAAAAACTGCCACTACAGGAGGCATTTTTACTGATAACAAATCAGTCACAAGACTAACTACCAATATTGGCATGGAAAAGTCAGCAACAGCAGGAGGAAGGAGGGGCTGAGATGAGGCACAAAATATTTTTAGTAATAATAGATTTCATTTAACATCTTAATTGTATTAAGGGAAGAAGTTCCAGATCCCTGTCCTAATGAGAGTTTCTAACTGGATTTATTCTTAAAGGGAAGTTGTGTAGAGCAAGACAGTTACACTGATTCAGTATCAAGGTGAAAAGCAGATTTACATGACATTTCTATCATGTAGATCTATTACATCGGACACAAATAAAAGCAATGAAAGGTATTATGAGATTCACAAATTAAGCAATGGCCATGCCTATCAGCAGGTAAGACAGCCCAACCACAGGTACATATTTCTAAATAGGCCCACAGACTCAGACTCATGATGTTTGAACACTTATGTCCAATGGTGCACAAGGCAGAAGAGAGCTTTCAGATGGAAGTATTAACAGGTATTCACACACTACACAAATATGGTGCTGTGAAGGGAAAAAGATAAAAATCTAAAAACGTAGCATGGGGTTCCCTTTCAGCCCATTCAAGAAGAAAATTAAGAAAGAACTGGAGTATAAAGTGTGTTCTAAAAAAAAATGGGAAGGGGCCAGCTTGCAACTTGGTAAAGCTTAATCTATCGAGTGGTCTTAGTGCCTACAGCAACAATCCTGCCTGTTAAAGAAAACAGACCTCCTACTATTAGGGCACAACTTCCAACTCCATGAACCTACAATGCTTAACATTCAATTAATGCTGTTAGAATATGTTTTTAATGTTATTTTATTTTTAATAATCTTCCCATTAGCCTCCCCAAAACAGGAGTGATGTATGCTCTTTAATTCTCAAACAATTCCTTAAATCCACCATTCCAAGTCAACAGTCGCTAGCTGGCAAAAGTACCTGACCCCGACATATTCAGGTAACATTACTAATGGATGACTCACTCCTTTAGCTAACTTGTCTTACCACTCCTAAAGGAAAATCATAACTGGCACTACTGATCTTTACATTCTTCTTAGCTTCCAGTGTTTCTCAAAACTTCCTCACATGTATACAAGACTTCCTGGCATTTTATTATCCAGCCTCCACATAGTCAGTCTCTCGATGCTCCTCAATAAAAGCTGTCAGAAAATCTTTATTAAAAGAACTTAGCTGGCTTTCTCATACATTTGCATTTTCTCCTCACTACTTAGTATTAGAATTATTTATTCTTCTTTCAAACTTCTCTTATATAATATTTGCATAACGCATGACTGGGTGTTGATATCACAAGATTCACCCACTGTTGGGGCAGTTTAAATCGTGAGGGTGAAGCCAGAGTGATTAAACAAAGTCAACAGTGGGTTAATCCTGTGATACCCACACCTGGTCATGGGTTATTGTTATTATACAATTACATTATTTAAGAAAGAAATTACTTACCTTTCTTAAATAATGTCTTTGCATAATAGCGCTGCAATGTTCTTCTGCTGATGTACTGTGCATTCATATGGGTCTTATATCTTAAATAATGTCTTTGCATAATAGCGCTGCAATGTTCTTCTGCTGATGTACTGTGCATTCATATGGGTCTTATATTCCCACTCTTGCATGGTACATCAGTTTAGTGCAGGAGAAAAGAGGATCTCCATTAATTTTTTTTTTTTGTTACAGAATGCAAGAAATATGGACCAAGCCCGATATAGTGGGGAGGGAAAGGTAAAAAAATAGGGACAGCTTTTAAACGCTGCTCTTATAAAGAGTTCTGGGAAACAGTCAGAACAAAACAGAACTGTATTACATGATTTCTCTGAGCCAGAGGATTACATAAGGGATTCATACTTCAGTGCTTTCTATATGCAGCTTTGTATTTTGTGTTACCAAGCATTTTTGAAATGATATGAAGCCGAACCTGAAATATCTGTCTATTTAATGATTTCAAGCCCCAGTGGCTAACCAGAAAAAAAATAGGAACAGACCAAAACTATGAGGCAAAAATCTAGACATTCTATGGAAATCCAGACAG
This sequence comes from Protopterus annectens, assembly GCF_019279795.1. Lineage (NCBI taxonomy): Eukaryota > Metazoa > Chordata > Ceratodontiformes > Protopteridae > Protopterus > Protopterus annectens. Next base: position 72,555,363 of record NC_056742.1, read on the forward strand.
CTGAGAGGTAGGGGGCACAGTGCAGAAATGCAAGGAAACTTAAGGTACATTTCTGAATCTTTAGTTTTGCAGAACATATCTGATTTTTCTTGTATTTTGCTCTGTCCTCCAAGTATATCCCAACAGAAAACTCCGACCGCTCAATGACTTTTTTCTATCAGTACATGCGTGACTTACAATGGGCACGCTGGTTGGCCTGCCCAATCAGTGTGTTGTGTACGTTTTTGAATGGCAATGAACCATTATTGTACAATTACAGAATTGCTTACATCCATGCCTATACTTCACCATATTTTCTCCAGTCACATAATATTTAATTACAAAAGTTGCACTTCTTCTCATTATGCCATTCTGTTAGCCACTATGTTTGTTCTTTCTTCATTCCTATGCTTGCTCTCCTTTCATTCTTGATAAAACATTTAAGCATTATGTAAGATGACTGCAATTCTTTATATGCTCTCTCTTTAGACCAGAATATTATGGCTCTTTTTATTAGCCTTTTAACTCTCGCCACCAGTTTTTCCACTAGTGTCAAATTTTGGAAGACATTAGATATAGCAAATCTAAGTGACTTCCCTTTAATCTCATACCTTCTGTTCAGAACCTTTACTACATTCTACTTCTAATACTATAAGAAAATCTGTTATGATTATTTATTAGAGGTCTTTTCATCGCTACATCTTCTGTTCATAAAAATCGGATAGCACAATGTTTAAAAAATACTTTTCATTGAAGGCTACTATAACTTTACTTATATAGAGGCTGTATG